>NW_027666381.1:0-32285 GCF_963455335.1 Martes martes | reverse complement strand
TGATTAAGCTCCATTTATTGGTATGTATTTTAGCAGACACACAATCTGGTTCCCTCAGGCACCCACAGCTTACCCAGTCCAGCCAGCCCACATTGTCTCTGATGTTCTTCTGCTCCTTGAGAAACTGACTCAGGAAGAGCTGGCTATTAGCAGGCTAGGTCAATTTTATTCATCCTCAACCTTATCATGCATTGAACATGACCATGTTTGGGGTTCAAAAGATGGCTTACGTTAAGATTTTCAAATCTGTTCTTAGAGGAGAAAGAGTGTTCTTTCCTCCATATGAAAAGCCTATGAAAGTATCAAATTGCACCAGAGTTAAAAAGGCAAGGAAGATTTTAATAAAGACTATTTCAACATAGGAGAGAGAATGACCTCAGTTCCCTTTTAAAAAGGGGCTGCCGAGTTCTTAAGAACTAAGGTCTTGGGCCATCTAAGACTCTAATTTTACTAATTTAGCTTACTGAAAGGTAAAGTAAATTTTCTCTTTCATCACAGGAGGTAGTTTCACAACTTGGAGCAAGGGCCCACTGAAATTAGGCTCCCACCCTCCCACAGAGACTGGGAAATAGGGACGCTATCTTTTTGGATTATTACCTTTCAGTGGGATGGCTCCCAGGTTCTTGAAAAAGACACTCCCTGGAATACCTGAGTCTTAAAACTAGAAAGAGGTTTTTAAGAGATTTATGTATTTTTCAAAGGGACAGAGAAAAAAATCTGCACTATAAATTTTCAAATGCTCTAAAAAAACGAAAAAACAAAACAAACAAAAAAACGAGGTCAGGGGCTTATAGTCAGGAAGAAACATGTCTAAACTTTAGTCAAGCTGAGGGGAATGTTGAAAACATCTTGGTCAAGCCACAGGTTCAAACCTAGAGACTCTTGTGCTAGGGACTCATGTAGAAGTCAAGACCATAAAGCAGTACCTTCTTGTTATTTGCTACTTTTCCTCCTGCATACATCTCCTTCAAGAAACTTATGAGGAAGAAGGTGACTTAGAGATTTCTAGGTGCTGTGGCTATATAATCATCTTAACACAAAACAAAACTAAACAAAATTCATCCTTCACTTGGACATATTTTAAATAGATGAAAGAAATAAACTGATTTCTACATTATCTACAAAAATGATTATTGATCAGTGTGCAGAATGGGGACTGGAGAGGCAAGGAAATCACTAAGAGGGAAAGATAACTTTTACTACAGCATTAAGAGTAGTGAATGAAAAGAAAGGGGCATATTTCAAAAAAATGGTAAAACTGACAACATTTAGAAAGAGGTTGGATTAACGTGATATGAAGGCTTCCGAGTTTTTAACTTGGGTGGCCAGGTGGGCACTTGTCAGCTCTTTTATATTTGGTAGCAATAAACCATTTTGCAAAGATCTATTAAAACATCCTACCCAAAATGCTATCTTAAGGACAGGAGAGACCAAAAAGATCATCAATTAAATATGTGACCAGGGTAGAAATTCCTTCCTTACCATCACAAAGATGATTATCCTTTCACTGAGAAGTGTTTGTTCCAGTGATGGGAAGATTACTTCCTCATAATATTGCTTTCTAATAGGTTGATTTTAATTATTAGCTGCTCAAATGTTATAATGATATGAAATTTTCTGTTCTTCATATGATATAATTTCTAGACCCTTTACCACCATCGTAGCTCTTTTTCTGTTTATACTCCAGGGTTTGTTTTTTGTTGTTGTTGTTTGTTTTTTGTTTTGTGTTTTTTTTTTGTAAAGAGATTTCTGAAAAAATTTGTTGAAACCTAATATATTACTTTATGATCAGCTGAGGGCTCATTCCCTTTAAATAAGTTGCTGGTCTTAGCTTTAAGTCAACTATAATTTTTATAAAAAATTTTTATATAAAATAGTCAAGTTTTTTCTCTAGAAACCTCTAAAAGGTTTTCCTACTCATTAGCATCAAAGAACATTCCTCTTTTTCTGGGTTTGAAATGATTTAGTTACTATTCCTTCTAAAGATTTAGTTTAATATTCTATATATGGAATCTCATTTTTGTTTTAATTTCAGCCTTTAGTTTGTCTCCTCACTCTCTTCAGGGTATCTTGTTAATCTAAAAACTGTTAAACACTGCTCAAAACATTTTAAATTCCAGATTTTGTTGTTTTGTCCATCTTCTTTACTAAATTTTCATCCTCTCTAGTCAGCCAAATGTAGAGTGCCATTTCTCAAATTGCTACATATTTTTCTTTAGACAATTGATGGCTTGTATTTATGACACTTGTGCTTGTTTACTAACAAACACCATAGATCCCACAGGCTGTTCATATGAGTAGATACTTTCTGAAATTTTAGATTCTTATTTTTTCCTCTTCATCCTTCATCTTAGACTTTTTGTTAGGAAGGTTCTGAGAAAGCTGTCTTTCATTAATTTATTCATCCTTCCATTCTTATATTGTATATTTTGTCCTGACCACAAAATGCTAGACAGTGGCACAAAAAGATAGTGAGGAACATACTTTACACTATGGAAGATGGGAGATCACATCTTAACAGAACACAGGAATTTCATAATAGTAAGTCAATGGGGTAAATATTACAACAGAGATACATACAAGGGGAGAAACAACAGGGTCAACAAAAGCTTCCCAGCAGAGGAGACCATTGCCTCTGAAAAACAAGTCTGTCAGGCTATAGAAGGAAAAACTATTCAGGCAAGCTAATCTACATTTGCTGAGTGTTAGCTTTTTTTCATACAGCACAGTACAAACTTCTAAAATAATATTCTAAATGCCTTGCTCTCTGCTTTGTATTTTGTTATAACAGCTCTGGCTCATTTCTCTGGTGGCCTATCTTCTTATACTCAAACAAATGGTCAGGTATTTTATATATCTTGTTGAATTTATTCAATTTATTTCATATTACCTAACTCAGAATATCATAAAGATGCCTGTCATATCAAAGATAATCATGAAAGATGTTTGATTTGTTTTGAAGAAAGGAATCAACTTTAGTTTGGCCATAGTTTTGGACAATGTAGTATAAAGAAGGAAAGAAATTAGGAGAGTGATGTCAGCAAGATGATGGAATAGGAATTTTGAGTGCTTGTTCCTCACAGAAAAGTGATTTTGACAATCACTCACAAATGAGAGTACCATTTTTGTAGCTGGAGAATCTAGCAGAGAGGCCACAGCACTCTGTTGAATCCAAAAATCTCTCTGTTGAATCCAAAAATCTGAGAATAGATGCACTGAAGAGGAAAAGAAGAACAATTTCACTTTACATATCTCACCTCTCTTCCAAGAAGAAAACAGAATGAAGAGAGACCGCATCTACCCAAGATTTTTCCAGTAGGGCAAGTGTAGTGTAGTGTAGTGAGTGTAGTGAGTGCCCAGCTTCTCCAGCCATATGGGACACTGCCCAATAGACCCACTTCTTTCTTGCCCCACCCAGAAGACCAGGGAGATGAGCAGACTGAACAGTCTAGGAGTAGCTGGAGCAGGGAAAAGGGGTAGGAAAAGGGGTAGGAGCTCACAGCAGCGGGTACAAAACTCAACAGAGTTTTGGTTTCTACTAAATGCCTTACGAGGGGCGCCTGGGTGGCTCAGTGGGTTAAAGCCGCTGCCTTCGGCTCAGGTCATGATCCCAGCGTCCTGGGATCGAGCCCCGCATCTGGCTCTCTGCTCAGCAGGGAGCCTGCTTCCTCCCTTCTCTCTGCCTGCCTCTCTGCCTACTTGTGATCTGTCTGTCAAATAAATAAATAAAATCTTTAAAAAAAAATAAAATAAATGCCTTACGAACTCCACCAAGAGGGCTTCCCGTGAACCTAGTAGGACATATCATCTGCAGACCTCTTTATTGGTAGCCCACATTGCCCCTCCACACTGTAATCAGTACCTCAGCGGGAGGCATTTACAAACCTTTATAGACCATACACAAGCACATGCAGAGAGCTGCTTGACTTTGCTGGACTTGGGGAAAAAAAACACATAACCTTGAACACTTCAGGACAGTGATCAAGGGCAATTAAATGTGAGGTTCTCAGCACCTACACTGGCTTTAAGGAACTGAGAGAAGGTATATAATCCTATATAATCTACTTCTGGGTATACATCCAAAGGAAGTAAAAATAACCCAAATATCCATGGCAGATGAGTGGATTAAAAAATGTGAGCTATGTAGACATATTTAGATCTATATAGATATATAATGGAGTATTACTCAGCCTTTAAACTGAAGAAAATTTTGTTATTTGCAACAACAAATTTTAAGGATATTATGCTAAATAAAATAAGCCCATCACAGAAAGACAAATACTGTGTGATCTCACAGGTATGGTTTAGAAAAGTCAGACTCATAAAAGTACAGAGTAGAACTGGTATTTACCAGGTCCTGACTGTTGGGGGACTTGGGAAGATGTCATCACAAGGTACAGATTTTCAGTTATGTCAGATAAGTAAATTCTGGAAATCTGATGTACAGCGTCGTGACTCTAGTTAATAATGATATATCGTATACTTGAAATCTGCTAAGAGAGTAGATTTTACATGTTCACACTTCCCTCCCCCTACCCGCCCAAACAGTAACTATGTGAGGTGACTGACATGTTAATTAGCTTGACTGTCGCAATCATTTACAACATATGCATATGTCCAAACATCATGTTGTACACCTCAAATATATAAACTTCTAATTTGTCACTTACACCTCAGACTGGGGAGGAAACAAGAAGAGAATAAGACACTGCAAAAAGTTTATCTGTTTTATAAAATAAATATTTCCAAAGTACTTGATTCTTCTCTTGAAAGTCTATGCTGAGGTACATATTCCTTTTATTTTTAATGTGGTCATTTCTTGGTGGATGAATTATGTCTGTGAAGCTGAGTCTACTTAACTGAGTTGTTCCCACACTATAATGAAAGAAACGGATGCCAGTACATGGAACTAAAAAGCCTGCCTTTGAATGTTCATGACAAAACAAAAGCAACAAGAAAGCAACATCAGCAGAACATACAAAAGCAGCAAAAAAGAATTGCCAATCATTCCATAACCTTAAGGAAATTTACTCATTGAAAATAAAATGAAAATTCATCCTTAGTGCTTACAGAAAAGAACAGTGCTCAAATATGGTCCCCCCATTGGAATGAATGCTTTCTCGACAGGATAACAAATGAAAATTGGATCAGGGACACATTTTCAATGAAAAAGACACACTGCCAGATGGCTTCTTGGCAAAGGAAAGGGAAGAGTTGATTAAACTGTCATGTGATGACTTCAAATTCAGCAAAGTGCAGTTTAGCAACTTTTCTTTGAGAAGGATAAAGAAGGACATTCAGGTACTAGGCTTGGTTTTGACGATAAGGTTCAAGATTACTATGCAGCTTCATTAGTTTTCTACCATTGCTCTCAATAAGGGAAAACACAAAACTAATCTCAACCAAGAACAAAATTTCTGCTGAACACAACTCAAGTCTCTCCAGGACTAATTCTTTGAAACCTTGGTGCTAAACGCACTCATCATAAAGCATGTTTTACTTTTCAAGAAAAACATAATGTGGGGCGCCTGGGTGGCTCAGTGGGTTGAAGCCTCTGCCTTCGGCTCGGGTCATGATCCCAGGGTCTTGGGATTTAGCCCCATGTCGGGCTCTCTGCTCAGCAGGGAGCCTGCTTCCTCCTCTCTCTCTCTCTGCCTGCTTCTCTGCCTACTTGTGATTTCTGACTGTCAAATAAATAAATAAATTCTTAAGTAAAAAAAAAAGAAAAGAAAAACATAATGTGCATGCTCATTTACAGACACTGTTACCTCCAGGTGAATTCGAATTTCACATCTCTTATCAGATAAAAAGGGAATACCGTAAAACTTGAACCAAAATACAAATATGTCCCCTAGGGGCTTGTTACTCTGTTCATGTAGGGAAGGAAAAATAATTTTCTCTCCACTTCTCTGGGCTCTTGACTGAGAATCCCTGTAACAAAGGACGGATGAACAGAACAACAAACAGAACCTTAATGACATGTATGCCTCCCGTATACAAGGGAGATGCCCAGAAAAACTGTGTAACTCTCAAAAATGGCCCAAATCATCACTTTAAAAAAATTTGAAGGTTTTGTTTATTTATTTGAGAGGGAGAGAGAGTATGAGAGGGAGAGAGAGGGGCAGAAGGAGAGGAAGAAGCAGACTCCCTACTAAGCAGGGAGCCCAAGGAGCAGGGCTCCATCCCTGGACCTTGGAACCATGAGCTGAGCCAAATGCAGCTACTTAACCAACTGAGACACCCAGGTGCCCCCAAGTCACCACCATTTCCAGATAAAGATAAAACATGCTGGGGTGAGGGAGGGGAGGTAATGGAAGATTACTAGGAGAGGCACAGTAAATGGGTTATGGCTGCTATGTAGATTCAAGTCCATGCCTTCTCCAGTGATGATTGTTTCTAGAAATTTAATCATCATCCTCTTCCTAGTATGGAGAGGGAGACACACTTAAAATGGAGATTTCCCTTATAAAGGTAAATATCTCTTACATTACAGGGTAACTTCCACCCCTGGTTTTGAGAGCTTTTCCTGTGTCGGCAGCCTTGCAGAAATAATCAGCCCAAAATAATCCTTATGCCAAAGAGTATATTTGGAAATGGTAAATGCTACTTCTTGTCAATCATCTTTCCACCTTCTTCTAATAGGAGAGTACTAATTTGCTTCCCTAACTGTACTGACCTCATATGCAAGAGTTACCAATTAGACGGTTTCTAATGCCCCTGGCTTGGGAGGGCCAACAACAACACACACACTTGGATTCTGTGCTTGGTGCAGGGTTGGGCATACAACAAGCAGACCAGTCAGCATCAATCTTGGAACTAGAATGGATGTTGGGAGAATGTGTCTCTCTTCCTGATGCTCCTGGATACTAAAAGCATGCTAGACAATTGCTGCCACAGAGCGAAAGCCTGCCCAAGAATAAAAGAAGACACAGAAAGCAGAGATAAAAATGAGAGGAAAAGCCAGACATACTTCTTAAGGCATTGTTTCCATGCCAGGCTGCTGCTTTGCTTAAAAGCACCTCTGATCTTACGATTTTCAATTATAAGCCACTAAATATTTTTTTCTTTAATTATTGGGATTCTGTCTTTAAAAAAATAATAGTGTCTCGACTAATACACTAAAAATCTGTGTTTGGGAGGTGGACCACCTGTATTTTTGTTAAAAAGACAAGATATTTACACCAAACTAAGTAAAAAGCATCCCAGAACAATTTCTCTATTAGACCAATAGTCTGCAGAGTCGCAGATCTTTGAGGTAAGACACTATATCATACACAAATTTTTATCTCCTCATAGTGTAGGGCTCATAAGACTTTTTGAATCTAATTGAATACTGGATTCCCTGCCTATAAAATAGTATATATGAGCTCATCAGAGAACACAGTTTGTACCTATTAAACTCATGAATAAATTATTTCTTATCCCACTACAGTTTATTTTTGCCTTTAAGTGTTTTCGTTTTGTTCTCCTATTCTTGTCTGACTCCATAACAGTTGGCATTGGAAAAATAATAATTAGATATTCAATTAGAGAGTGTCCACAGACTTAAATTCTTCTATTTATATTCTTCTAGAGAAAATTCCATGAAAACATAAATGAGAATTTTCATTCATAATTGTAATACTTCATGAACGTCATCATAACACTGTTTTTTCTTAGCATCTTTGTACTGCATAAATTACTTTTATATGTATTTTCATTTGCCGTCTGTACCTCCTTTTCAAGGAACCTACTATGTTATTACATACTTGAAAGAATGTCACCCAGCCACAAAGTCATCAACAAACAAACCCCAATCAAATAAAAAATGCTCTCTTGGTTGTTGTTTCAATATTACCCAGATGTATCAGTAATACATGTTTTACCAAAGTTTTCATAGCAGAGATGGAGAAAATTTACATCACATGACACTGAAATTTTCAATTAAGAAAACTTAATTAGACATCTTTTCAATTTTCTGTTGTGAAGTCACAATCTGTTCTCCCCTTACAAGGTTACTTTCCTTAACTCCTGCCTCACCCTGGAACCTCTCTCCCCTACTTAAAACAGAGAAACTTGGCTCTATCCCCACCCCTACATCCTTTACCTCACTCATCAAAAGGATCCAAACACCATGAAACATACTTCTCAAAGCTTAATAGGCACATGCATCACCTGGAAATCTTGTTAAAATGTTGATTACCATTTAGTGGTTTTGGGAGGGAAACTGTCTGGGATTTTGCATTCCTAAAAGCCCAGATGACACAGATTTTGTATATCTGAGGATGACCCTTGAGTAGCCAGGCTAGAAAACCAAGGATGATATTAATTAACAAAACCTGTTTTCTACCTTTCTACCACCAGTTTGTGCCAGTCTGTTTTTATGAGGTAAAATTTGCTCATCTATAAGATGGAAATACATATGGTCATTGGTAGGCAGTAATTGTGAAGTTTAAATAAGCTTTTGTACTGAAAATGCTTTGGAAACTGTGAGCAATGACATAAATGTAAGATGTTAAGTATTCAAATTCTATGTATGTATCTGTGCCATCATCCATCAAATAATTGTAGAGAGTCTCCTAGTGCAAGATCCTGTGTTAGATAATGAAATGACATCAATGAACTATCAAGATAGTCTCTCCTGTTATGAAACTTAGAATCTGGTAGGAAGGCAAGATGTTAGCATATTACAAAGTGAATAAGTTAATTACAAATGGTGATCTCTTCTAATAAGAAAAAGTGTATCACAGGGATGCCTGGGTGGCTCAGTAGTTAAGAGTCTGCCTTCAGCTTGGGTCCTGATCCCAGGGTCCTGGGGTCGAGCCTCGCATTGGGCTCCCTGCTCAGCGGGAAGCCTGCTTCTGCCTCTCCCACTCCCCCTGCTTGTGTTCCCTCTCTCCCTGTGTCTCTGTCAAATAAATAAATACAGTATTTAAAAAAAAAAAGAATGAAAAATTGTATTACGGCATGTGAGAGTGACCCCCGACCTACTCTAGGAATCACATTTGCCTGATTTTTGACATTTCAGCAATAATTAACAAAAAGAGGAATAGGAAGTAACCAGGCAGAAGAAACTAAGCAGGCTAACACTATGCAATAGAAATCACATGGTTTGTTCATGGAACTATTTCAATATTCAACCCCTTGTGATTTTTGTTTCTTTCACATTTATTATTACAATGTGTTGTGTAACCAATTGATTTTTATTTCATTTTATTTTTAGGGAAGAAAAACTGAAGTTCTTTTATAATCAAAACTACAAAATGGCTCCCAAATCTTAATTCATAGTCAGTTTATTGACTACACAAGGGTACAACCTATAAACCTACTTTCCCAGATCTCTTTTAATGTCAGACTCTCCTTGTTATAATAACTCACATTATTAGAAGAGTCTCTGAAGCACTTTTTTTTTTTTTGTGGCCATATTCTAGTTTTAAGTTCAAAGTTCTTAAAAGTTTATATTAGGAACAAAGGAAGGGAACATGAAAGAGGTGGAAGAAATAAAAAGATTTATTGGGGGTTATTCTCATGAAGGGGAGAAGGCATAAAGGTAGGCAGGGCGCCTGTAGACCAAAATGGCCTTGGAAGACTGAGAAAGTAGACAGAGAAAGGAAAATTGATTAGGAAGAACAGTTCTGAGAAAGATGCTGCCAACCTGGTGGAGAAGGATGATACAAATACTGCCCCTGTACTGGGCAGAAGTGGTGAGTCCTTATAACATTACCTTGTTCAATCATTTCTTGGGGCTCTGAGTAGGTACCTGGTAGCAGAGACAGATCCAGAAGACATCTTCAGAAAGAATGAAATCTTGCTATTTGCAATGATGTAGATGGAACTAGAGGGTATTATGCTAACCAAAATAAGCCAGTCAGAGAAAGATAAATACCACATGATTTCACTCATATGTGGAATTTAAGGAAGAAAACAGATGAACATAGGGGAAGGGAAGGAAAAATAAAATAAGATGAAAACAGAGAGGGAGACAAACCACAAGAGACTCTTAACTATAGGAAACAACCTGAGGGTTGTTGGAGGGGGTCTGGGGTAAGATTAACTGGTTGATGGACATTAAGGAGGGCACATGATGTGATGGGCACTGGGTGTTATATATAACTGATGAATCACTAAATTCCACCTCTGAAATTAACAATACAGTATATGTTAATTAAATTGAATTTAAATAATTTATTTTAAAAAAAGAAGACATCTTCTAGCTAAGTGACCTCCTTGTGGAAGGCTTCTCTCTTAAAAAAAGAACTGAATGGCAATGCCTCAGTGATTACCACAAACTCTTTTACCATTTTTCTCAGTTGCTTTTTTTCCCTCACCAACTTTATGACTTTGGTTGCATTTTGAATAGTGCCAAATTTTTGTCTTTTTACCTATCACATTTTTTTTTCCTCAGAGCTATCATTTGGCTTCTTACTCTAGACTCTGCTTCTAGTCTTGCTTAAGGAAAATCTCACTAGCCCCCAAAATATATAATTTTCTAATATTATTATTTATAAATTACTAAAACTTAAATCTTAGATTTATTGAAATTATTTTATGATATAATTTATATTTGGTAGGCAATTATTTCATTTTGTTCCTTCCAGATGCATAACCTGTTATACTGCTACCAGGTAAAAACTATTAAACTACCTTTTGCCCACTAATTTTAAACAACACATTTTTTCCCATATGTTTTTCCATACTGAGAATCTTTTATGAACTTTTACTTATAGACCTATAAATTTCCACTCCAGATTCATGCTGTATTAATCATAGTTAATTTATTATAAATTGTTTTTTTTAAGTGTATGACAGAAAGGAGAGCTTGAAAAACCCCTTTCCCCCAAGAAAACTATAAAATTGGGCAAAATATGCAAAAAAATAGCTCTGGAAACTCCTAAAGGCACACTATAAGTGGGAGAGTCTTTATTCATGAAAAGTTGCCAGAACATTGGATAAGGTCCCTGGGAGACTGTGGCTGTTTTGCCTGGACCTGTTCTCATAGCCATTCCCAGCTCAGTTATGTGTGCTGACCATGTGGAATACGAGCTTCACTGCCCAGGGAATGCTATCATGACTTGCAGCTGAAGCAAAAGCACACACTGAGCGGCACTGTCAGCAAAGTAGCACACTCAATAAAAAGAACCGGGGAAAGTCTTCAATTCTGCCATTCTTAGATGTCGGTCCCATTTGGGGCTATCAGTTGACCTGCCATCTATTCTACCAGGAAACTAAAGGAATGAAAGAGCAGTGGAAGAATGAGACAAACTCTGGGTGACTGGCAGGCTGCATGTACATGCAGGGGAGATCCAAGAGGACGGAGTGGAAAGCAAATGTCAAAAGAGACTTGAAGCTGTCAGAACTTTACATGTGCTCCCAACCAAACACAGATCTATCTGCAGAGGGCAAAAATCACACAGGTTCCCAGTGTTTGAGCACAATTTCTAACCAATCACTAGCTGATCATTGGGGTATGTGGATGCAGGAACCCCAGGAAGCCAGGCTAAAACATCAAAAAGAAGAAGAAAAAAAAAAAAAGCAAAACAAAACTGAGCAGAGACATTTGCTACTGCAGAATCCATACTAGGTGTAATGTATTATCTAACATGCCAATTTTCCACAAAAGATTAAGAAACATGACCAGGAAACAGAAAATATGACCTACACTCAAGAAATACAGCAGTTAATAAAAACTATCCTTGAGTGGGGACAGATGCTGACTATAAGACAGACTTTAAAGCAGAAATTATAAATATATTCAAAAATTAAAAGGAGCCATGTTTAAAGATTATAGAAACATGTGGTCAATAAATAACACAGAGAGAATCTCGATAAGGAAACAGAAATGATTTAATTTTTTTTTTTTTTTTAGATTTTATTTATTTATTTGACAGACAGAAATCACAAGTAGGCAGAGAGGCAGGCAGAGAGAGAGGAGGAAGCAGGCTCCCTGCTGAGCAGAGAGCCCGATGCAGGGCTCGATCCCAGGGTCCTGGGATCATGACCTGAGCTGAAGGCAGAGGCTTTAACCCACTGAGCCACCCAGGTGCCCCGGAAACAGAAATGATTTAAAAGGAACCAAATGGATATTCTAAACTTGGAAAGTACTATAGCCAAAATAAAAATAGACTGGCCCAAGAGCATATTTTAGATAGCAGAAGAAAGAAGCATCAAACTCAAAGATGGATCAATTTCATTTATCCAATCTGAAGATAGAAAGAAAGATTTTTAAAAAAGGAATAGAGCCCCAAAACCTATGAAAGAAAATGAACCATACCAACTTACATAAAATAGGAATCCCAGAAGTAAGGAAGAGAAAACTATTTTAAAATGGACTAAAATTCCCCAAATTTGATGATAAGCATTACTTTACAAAACCAACAAGCTCAAAAAACTTCACATGGCACAAAGATATATCTACATCTGGACACATCATAAATAAACTGCTAGAAAACAAAGGTTGAAAAATTGTGAAACAGCAAGAGAAGATGACTAATCATGTACAACGAAACAACAATATGATTAACTGCTAACTTCTCATCAGAAACAATGAAATACAAGAAGGTAGTGAGATGCCTTTTTCAAAGTGCTGAAAGAAAAAATTAAAACCTCTCCATTCAGGATGTATACCTAGTAAAGCTATCATCAAAAAAGAAAGAAAACAGGGGAGCCTGGGTGGCTCAGTGGGTTAAGCCGCTGACTTCGGCTCGGGTCGTGATCTCAGGGTCCTGGGATCGAGCCCCGCATTGGGCTCTCTGCTCAGCAGGGAGCCTGCTTCCCCCTCTCTCTCTCTCTGCCTGCCTCTCTGCCTACTTGTGATCTGTCTGTCAAATAAATAAATAAAATCTTTTAAAAAAATAAAAATAAAAAATAAAAAAAAGAAAGAAAACAGAGGACATTTACAAGTAAACAGATTACGTAAATTTATTGCTAGCAGATACGTTTTAAAATATATTAAAAGAAGTGTTTCAGTCTTAAAGTACATGGCATCAGATGGTAACTCAAATCTACAAAAAATTAAATTAGGAGCAGGATAAATGAGAAAATGCAGATAAATATAAATGAGTGCAAATACATTTTTTTATCTCCCCTTAAAGAGTTAAAGAAAATATTGAAGGAGCCAATAAGTATAAGACTATATTGTTGGGTTTATTACATACATAAATGAGATGTACAGGAAAATAACAGTACCAAAGAAGGAATAAAAATGTAACCATATTGGAGAAAAACTGCTATCAATGTATTAACCTCAATTTAACTAAGTATTAACCTGAAATTGATTATAATAATTTAAGATTCATATTGTAATTTCTAGAACAATCACTAAGAAAATAACTTAAAAAAGAAAAGTGTTAAAAACAATAGAGGAATTAAAATGATAGAATAGAAATTTGTAATAATCACAAAACAAGGTGGTAAGAAAAAAATAGAAACAAAAAAAGACATCACACATACATAAAATAAATAATAAAATGGCAGAGGTTAATCCAATAATATCAGTAATATCTTAAGCGTGGATAGATTAAAATTCTAATCAAAAGATAGAGACTGTTAGACTGAACTAAGTACAGTATTCAATTATAGCCTATCTTCAGATCTACACTACAAAATTCATGAATATAGACAGATTGACATTAAAAGGCCAGAAAAAGTTGCATCATGCAAATAGTAACTATAAAATAGTTGCAGTGAATATATTAATAACAGACAGAATAGACTACAAACAAAAGATATTACTAGAGACAAAGAGGGACAGTTCATAATGACAAGAGGATTAATATATCAGGAAAATGTAATGCCATTAATACATATGAACATAACAACTGAGCTATAAGGGACAATGGAACAAAATATAAGCAAACTGAAAGTGTAATCAGGCAACTTAAAAATCATAGGCATAGATATTGGTATCTATCAAAGATAGATTGCTTTAAAAATTAGGTAGAAGGGAAATTGGAAGGGGAGGTGAACCATGAGAGACTATGGATTCTGAAAAACAATCTGAGGGTTTTGAAGGGGCAGGGGGGTGGGAGGTTGGGGGAGCCAGGTGGTGGGTATTATGGAGGGCACGTATTGCATGGAGCACTGGGTGTGGTGCATAAACAATGAATCCTGTTATGCTGAAAAGAAATAAAAAAACAAAACAAAACAAAACAAAACAAAAACTTAAAAAAAATTAGGTAGAAAATTAGTAAGAATATACATGATCTGGCCAACAGTAACAGATTTAGTTGACCTAACTCATATTTATAGACTATTCTATCAGGCAAGAAAAGAATATAGGTTCTTTTCATGTATACATGCATTTGCAGGATAAATCCTGGGCTAGACCATAAATCAAAAGTCAATCATTTTAAAGGATTAAAATATTTAAAAATATTGAATCAGAAATAATAGAAAAAAGGTTGGGAAACTCCCAAATACTTCCAACAAATAATACATGTATCAAAGAAGAAACTACCAAGGAAATAAGAAAAATATTTTTAATTAAATGAAAATAAAAACAAAACGTGAACATTTACGAATGTAGGGGTGCCTTGGTGGCTCCATCGGTTAAATGCCTGCCTTCAGCTCAGGTCACAATCCCAGAGTCCTGGGACTGAGCCACTCATCAGTCTCCCTGCTCAGTGGAGAGTCTGCTCCTCGCCTTCCTTCTGATGCTAAGCCCCAGCTCATGCGTGCGTTTGCTGTCTCCCAAATAAATAAATAAAATCTTTTAAAAAATTCATGAGTATAGATAAATCAGTTCTTGGAGGGAAATACTGTAGTTTTAAATGCCTATTTTGGGGCAGAGATAAAAGGTCTTAATCTAATGTCCACCTTAAAAAACTAGAGGATAGGAGCACCTGGGTGACTCAGTAGGTTAAGCCTCTACCTTTGGCTCAGGTCATGATCTCAGGGTCCTGGGATCGAGCCCCACATCGGGCTCCCTGCTCAGCAGGGAGCCTGCTTCCCCTCACCCTCAGCCCCTGCCTGCCTCTCTGCCTACTTGTGATCTCTGTCTGTCAAATAAATAAGTAAAATCTTAAAAAATAATAATAATAATAAGGGGCACCTGGGTGGCTCAGTGGGTTAAACCTCTGCCTTCGGCTCAGGTCATGGTCTCAGGGTCCTGGGATGGAGCCCCGCATCAGGCTCTCTGCTCAGCAGGGAGCCTGCTTCCCCCTCTCTCTCTGCCTACTTGTCATCTCTCTTTCTGTTAAATAAATAAAATCTTAAAAAAAAAAAAAAACTAAAAATAATGAAACAGAAAAAAATAACTCACGCAGAACAAAATAAAATGTGGACAGAATTAAATAAAATGGAAACAGGAAAACTACAAAGAAAAATGAAAGAAACCAAAAGTTGAGTCCTCGAAATGATCAACAAAACTGACAAAATTGTAGGTATGCTGACCGCATCTCCCAGACTCTGCACTTGATCATACTTAGTGAGCTTCCCCTGGGCCTGACAAAAGCTCCACACTGACTCTGCCACTGACATTTCCAGCACCACTGGATCTACCGAGTCACGTTACCCAAGGGACAGAGCAGCTTGCATGGAAACCTGGACTAGCAGTGGAGCCTTCGGTTTTGGGCCTTCCACTCAAAACTAGCAGCATTTCAGGTCACTCAATAAATGAACCAAAGTAACACACCCAAATGAAAAATATGCTACCTCGAAAATCCAAAAAGGACACAGGCATTGGTGCCTTTTTCTTTTTTGGTTGTAGGAGGGGAAAGATATAATAATTTATCCTTCACCTTAGAAGGGATATCTCAATGCCTCATACCACTCAGTGGCATTTACTAAGTAAGAAATATTCATGAACAAAACAAGTGAACTGAAGGTATATTTTCTTTAATGTAAAAGACATGGATCAAATTTAATTAACAGTACTGATTTAAGTTCATGTATTCAGAAGATGTTTTCCAAGTCAGCCAGACGATGGGAAAAGAAAAACCCAAAAAGTGGGAACAGGTAGAAACTTAGAATATGTGGTGATCTTCCTAAACACACAAATGAGGGGAACCATGAGCCTCAGCGATTCAAAACAAGTAAAGTTAAAGATGTGAGTCAAATAAAATTAAATTTAAAAAATTAAAACAAAAAAAGATGTGAGTCAAACCTGCGATGGGCCTTAACTACTCTTGGAAACACCTTCTTAACGGTGCTAATGTAGTGAGAAAAATAAATACTCAGAATATTTTGAGCAGTACGACTCTCTCTTCAATAAGTCTTTTGTTGATGTTCAGTATTTGATGAAAAGAATGGGAAGCTGCTCTCACAGAAACAGAGAGGAACAGCAGCTCAGAAATCTCTTGTGCATTCCTCTGCCTTTCCCTCAGGCAGCTGCCAAGATACCTTCACCAAACCCATTGTCTGTTCCTCCTTTAGCCTTCCAGTTAGGCTGTGTCTACTAGTTATATTAGAATCCTTACATATTTTTTCTCAGATGCAAACACCAAATATTATTAAAAGTAGAGTAAAAAAAAAAAAAGACTTTCTTGTCGCTGACAAAGTCACGTTTCATGAGTTTAAAGGATTCTTGAATTTAAATGAAAGACACACATTAATCATAAATTACCATAAACAGGTAAACAGTATACATTTTACCTTCTGAGAACAATGATATTCCTTGAAATGATGACTATTTTTTACAGACTTAAGTTTTCTGCAGTTGCTGTTAGGCCTGAGCACTGTGTTTGAACTCATGTTATCAGACAGCCCTATCATCTTTGGGTTGTAATTATTTATTTTCTCATCTGTTTTTTCCTTCTGACTGGGGAATTAATTTTATTTGAATTTCTGTCTACTCTCAGCCTGTGAATTCCATGAAGGTAGAAAATGTATTTATGCATTTCTTATACCCCAGAGCCTAGCAAAAAGTCTGGTATCAAATAGGTGCTCAATCAGTATTTTTCAATAAAATTGAAGTCCACAAAAGACATTCTTCCTTCCTCCATAAAAATAAAGCTGGTAATTTTACAGACATATTTTCAAAATGTCTTATTTTTTATGATTGTGACAGTTGCTGCATATGTCCTAGAATTTTTTTTCTTTTTTTAAAAAGGAAGAAATAGCTAACCGCTCTTATTATATAAAGTATTTTGCCATAAAATTTGAAAACAGACTGATTTTCTTACATTCTGGGGCTTGCTCCAGGCATGGGAGCACATATTTTTAAATAAAATACAATTAGTGATTTTCATAAAGGCAGAAACCATTGACTTCATTTTATTCTCCTGTGTGAGCTGATGCTTGGTGACAGTTCCAATCCTCCATGGACTTGTCTAACAATTCTGACTAGGCAACTCTATATTGGAACAGGGTAGGAATATAATTGTGCTCTTGTTAAAACATGCTGTAATGTCAGGCACACTGAATCTTAATTCCCAAGGTGGATCCAGATAATCAGGAAATTCTCCAACTGCAGGAGGATTTTGAAATAGCATGTGACATTTTTACAGCTGGCCATAATTTCATGCTTTGCCACCTTTGATCAAAGTGTCACCTTAAATGAAGGCAAGAAGACAGGAAATGCTACCGTGAAATCCGCAATGTATCCCATCCACCTGAATCTAAAGGTAAAACCCTCAGTAATAATGCTCTCCCCAAAACTCGCATGCTGAGGGAAGCCAATTAAGTTAGAAAACTCCTATAGCTAACAATATATTTTAAACTATCTCTAATATTATTTTGTAACTTAGACCTAGCACAAGTAATTTCAAAGTATGGAAATTGCATATATGGCATCAAGTTAATGGGAAAATACAAATTCTTTATATACTGAATTGGTCACATGAGGCATAGAACATACAGCTTCTGTGATAAATAATATATAAGTAAGCATTCTCCAAACTACAACTGTAAACTGACAAGCCAACATATGAGAATCCATTATTGACTCCTTCCTGTACAAAAGCAGCTCTCACTGAGAACTCATCAAGGGTTAGTTTCAGAGGATGAAATATTTAGGAGAGTCAACAATATTGAAGATACTACACTCCTAGGTGTTAGGGAAGAAGTCATGTGCTCTCAAACCTCCTAGGTTTGGTACCATAAATTTAGCCGTGACATGTTAAAATATTTGCAACTTATCTTAGTCTGTTTGGGCTGCTAAAACAAATATCACAGACTGGGTAGCTTATAAACAACAGAAATTTATTCCTCACAGTTCTGGAAGCTGGAAGTCTGAGATCAGTGTGCCAGCCAGCATGGTTGGATAGAGGCCCTCTTCCAGGTGGCAGACTGCTCTTTGTATCTTCACATGGTGGAAGGGGCTAGGGAGCTCTGTGCAGTCTTTTTCACAGGAGCAAATACCATCCATGAGGACTCCGCCATCATGACCTATGTACCTCACAAAGACTCCACCTGCTAACATCATCATACTGGGTAGGATTTTGACACATGACTTTCAGGGAGACACAAACGTTCAGACTACAGCGTGATCTAATAACTGTACTGTAAATTTTAAAACTACATATATTCCTGCTGCCTCAACATCTCCCAAAATAGACTGTGAATGTCTCATCCAAGTAACCAGGTGTACCCATATGATGAAGCAAGCAGCCCCTGCCACAAGTTCCTCTTATGTTCCCCTTTCTGTGATCTACTGTCCTCAAGGGATATCCCATCATTCCTTTCGCTTGTGTACTCCACCTGACCACCAGTTGCCCATGGCTCCTTGTGCTGTCTGCTCCCCACCTGCTTGTTTGAGCCTATTCCCTTTGCACTCCCCCCCAAGTGGCCCCTCCTGACTCCTGTCTCTCTAGGACCTGTGAGTATACTAAACTTTGTTTTCTTTGTTTCCTTTGTCCCCTTGTGGATGCATCTGGCCAACCATCTATTTAAAGAATGCAAGACAGTGATAAAATAGGAACTTAGAAGAGATTTTTTCAAAGGCAGCCATAAGTTACTATGGATAGGCAATCTGATGAGTTAATTTTACAGATGAAGAATTTAAGACCCACAAAGGCAGTGGCTTGATATCACAGTCTCCAAGCCAATGAGTGGCAGAGCAAATACCTTATCTCAGGTTTTTTTAATAGAAAACCTAGTATTCTCTTGTATAAATACAATATACCAAGGCTCTAATTATCCAATTTTCTTGCATACTTTTTACAACAGGTTAGATCTATAAACTAAGATAGCAAAGATTATTGCAAAGATTATCCACACATTAATAAAATTTTGGGTTGACTAATCTGCTCAAATAACCAAGTTTGGATAAATTATCTTAGGATTACTATCTTAACAGTTACTATGTTTAAAACCAAGGAAACAGTTGTATATATAACTGCAATTGGCAAGGAATTCTTTTCCTTCACCTCTGCATTTTTTTGTTGTCTACTATAGTGTAAGTAGCTACCCTACAACTTAGTATTCTTTTTTTTTTTTTTAAGATTTTATTTATTATTTATTTGACAGAGAGGGAGAGAGAGACAGAGAACACAAGGCAGAGAGACAGAGAGGGAGAGAGGAGGAAGCAGGCTCCCCTCCGAGCAAGGAGCCCGATGCGGGGCTCAATCCCAGGACCCCGAGACCATGAACTGAGCCGAAGGCAGCGGCCCAACCCACTGAGCCACCCAGGCGCCCCTACAACTTAGTATTCTTTAAAAAAAACCACTTTATTATAATTCATAATTTAGTGGGTCAGGAATTTGAGTCAGGCTTATATGGGAGATTCTTCTGCTTTAAATGGCATTTATTGGGGCCATTCCATGGTATTCAAGTGGTAGACAGATGGCAGAAAAGTTGGTCTCAACTGGGTCACTTTCTTTCTCACTGTAGTCTCATCTTCATGTGTGCTTTTCAGCAGAGTCACTGGACTTCTTACATGGCATCCTAGGGCTCCAAGAGACTCAGGAGGAAGAAGCCTGTCCTGCTAAAGGCTAAGCCCAGAACTGGCATAGTGTCATTGCTACCACACTCTGTCAAGGTAGGTAGAAGGAGAAGTAACCCCTAATGTTTGACAGAAGGAATGTTACTGTCTCTGTCTGTGAGGCTATCCTTAATCTTATACATTATCAGCAAAAAGTTTATATTCAAATACCTTTAATAACTGCATTCTTTTCCTGAATCTTCTAATTTAGAATTTCTAAGCCTTCTTAATAAATGTTTAATACGAATTTATGTTAGTCTTAAGACCTTCTAACTTAGCCATATTGAACTATCACTAAAGCTGCCATTTTTATTTTAGGTTTGCAAACAATCAGATACACTTAGTTAAATAACTTTCCTACTTATCAAGATTCATATTTTCGGTTTTGCTATTGCTATATTGTAGGATTTTGATATCATTGAGACTCAAATTCAGTTAAATTTGATAGGAAAAGCATCCCCCCCCCCACTGCTTGCATTTACTGCATATTTTTAAAGTGATTTTATGAGTAAACCATAGATAGTATAACTACATCATCTTTGAATGAAATTGACAAGAAAGGGAAAACAAACAAAAGTATTATTTATAAGCAGCTATCCAATGCTAGGTATATGGATAGAAATGGAGTAACCACTGCTAGGTAATACATTTTACTTAACTGTTTTAACAGTAGTAATTGGTATTAAATACATATAATTAGCTGGATTTTTACCAATGAAAGAATGTAGTCTAAGTTGGGAGAATGACAGCAAACCTGGGAAGGTATGACTCCAAACTAAGAGTTTTTATACTTTATGGCATTGGGGTATAATCTTGATTGGGTATTTATATGTACTTGAATCCCCAGTTCACCCTAAAAAATATTAAATGGATATGATCACTGTTTCTTATACTCCATAATCTACACATAAAATTGAGGTTAAAACAGGAATAGGGTTAAGTTTATATTACAGAGTGGTTTGGATGATAAATGAAATAGAAAGATCAAATACTGCAAACCAGTTTCAATGTGGGTATAATTTTCAAATGCATGGAGAGTTTTTAATTAGGGGATATATAATAAAATATCTGGGCAGATATTTTATTACAAAAACTCAAACTCTATGTACCATATTTTTCTGACAGAAGAGAATCCTGGAAGCAGCTGTAGCCAAAATTGTATTTTCTCACATGGAAAACTGTGAAACCCCCAGAGATACTAATATTATCCAAGAAAGGAGCCAGGTGATTACCAAGGCTAATCAGGATTTCTAAGGACACAGATAAATTTGAGACTATAATAGGATTACATTCTCTGCTACTCAAGCCATTGATATTTGCATATTAAGCTGGTAGGGTTTAGAAACTGGGATAGCTCTACTTAGCCCAGATTTATGGCAATAACAGAAGACAGAACTTTTCTTGACCTTCCTTTCTACAAAGAAATAATAGGAGAAAAAAATAAGCCCCCCTCTACATAGTTACTTTCAATTCTCATGATTCAATGAGACTGTGTTATCAAACGGGGTGGGGGGGGGATGAGGGGTAAGGGAGTGGGAGGGGAAGAAACTCATTTCAAGTGCTAATTATATGAGATTAAAAATTCAGAACACATAGTATATTTTACTTTTATAAAATTACCTTTTAAAAAGGTTCCAATGTTGAAAAGTCACATGAGACAGAATTTAGGTAAAAGAAATGTTTTCTCCTAAAAAATAGGAGAGAAAGTTATGTTACAACCCATCACATAAAAATACATATTATTAAATTAATAATGCATACCTTATAATATGTTAATACATAATACCAACAAAACAGAAAGCATGAATTCAATATTACAAAGCGATTTCCTCATAGTTAACCAATTACAGTAGAGCAGCATCATGTACTATTTTTGACTGATAAGCATCTAAATGCTGAGTCTGACTGCAAGAGAGTTGATTGACTTGACCTGCCAAAATAGATCAAGGTGACTGACGGTGTTGAGTCACTCTCTAAGCAGTTTTTCAGTAGCACATATTACATTGTTCACACAAAAATAACCATTTTACTATATTTTTAACGGTTAAGTTGAAAAACCACACTTTCTTCCCTCTAGCCCCCACCCAGAGAATCAATTCTAAATACATGAAAGAAATGTAGCCTACCCTCTCCATTAAAAGGGTCACTAATCACATGGGGCTATTTCAGTTTAAACATAAATGAATTTAAAATGAAATAAGGGTGTCTGGGTGGCTCAGTCATTGTTAAGTGTCTTCCTTGAGTCAGGGTCCTGGGATTGAGCCCTCCATCAGGCTCCCTGCTTGGCAGGGAGTCTGCTTCTCCCTCTGCCCCACCCTCCCACTTGGGCTCTCGTTCTCACTCTCTCTCTCTATCTGAAATAAATAAAATCTTTTTTTTTTTTTTGTTTTTTTTTTGTTTTTTTTTTTTTTTAAGATTTTATTCATTTATTTCACAGACAGAGATCACAAGTAGGCCGAGAGGCAGGCAGAGAGAGAGGAGGAAGCAGGCTCCCCGCTGAGCAGAGAGCCCCATGCGGGGCTCGATCCCAGGACCCTGGGATCATGACCTGAGCCGAAGGCAGAGGCTTTAACCCACTGAGCCACCCAGGCGCCCCTGAAATAAATAAAATCTTTAATAAAAAAATAAAATTAAGTCTGTAGTTCCTCAGTCACCTTAGCTCCATTTCAAGTACATTACAGTCACATGGGGCTTGTGGCTACCTTATTGGTCAGTATGCATACAGAACCTTTTCATCAGGGCAGAAAGTTCTGTTGGATAACCCTGATCTAGACAATTTCTTTGGTTGGAATTATGCGTTAGTGTATAATATTAAGGGCTATCTAATTACTAAGTCTTGAAAGACCTTTCAAAGACACGATAATATTGAACAAAAGATTACTGATATTACCATAGCTATTACTTTCTATAAATGGACAAGTAAAATATAAATAATAGATTCTTTTCTTAATTGGCCCAGACTAAAAACAGGCTGAAGTCTAACTCACAGACTAGAATATGAAAATAAGCATAACATAACTAACAGTCAAAAAAAAAAAGGAAGAAAATTGATGCAATAATAAAGACCGTTTTTTGTTTGTTTTGTTTTGTTTTAATCTATAAAATTGACAAAACCAAAAAAGTGGCCATTTTCATTCAGAGCTGGTATGAATATGAATTCAGCAAGTGATCTGATATTATCTTGAACTGTTTTTTTTTTTTTCCTTTTTATCTTGAACTGTTAAAAAATACACGTTTTGGCCCACCTTCATCAATCTGTCCAAAAGAAATTAAGGCCTTATAGTTTATTTTGAATTACTTATAATGGCAAACCTTGGAGACAACATTAATGTACATCAATAAAGGAATAGTTTGGTAGGTTATGGCACACTCATCATATAAAAATTATACAGTGTTTTTTAAAAATACATTACGTCTTCCTTCTTTCATGTGTAGAGATCACACTTAAACTACACCAACGTGACATACTTTAAAGTATAAAAGTGAACCATAGAACAAAAACAGAAAAATAAGGGTATGCATGAGGAGAAGAATAATGGGGTAAAACAATTACCAAATATAAAACCAAAAGTTAAATATATGTGCATACACAGGAGCATGAACAAAGTTGTGAAAGGTTCTACACTGGGCTTTTAAAATGACTTGTCTTTGTGAGTTAAGAAAGGAATTTATAAGAAAGTTATCAATTTGGTCCTTACATATTCTTTCATTGTTTCTCTTCTTCAAAGGAGCATACATTATTTTGTAATTTTAAAATATTTAATTAAAAATAATTCATTGTATACCTGCTATAAATAAGCCTATTCTGCAAATCACAGCAATAAATATTAATAAATTGGGCTTAGTACTTTATAATTTATAAAGTACTTTCATACATATTTGATCCTTACAAGGAACCCGTCAGTGTAGTTGGGCAGAGGATAAGTGTTCCTTTTTGAAAATACACCCAGTTAATAAATGGTGGAGCCAGAATTAGCACCAAGGGTTCTGAATCTTTATTTCATTGTCTTTCTATGATATCACAGCACCTCCAATGAACATCCCCAAAGAACAAATTTTATATAAGGAGAAACTGAGTCCTAAAATAGTTCATATGTCAAATCTTTCCAATTCTACTATTTTAGTACTTGTCTTAAGCATCATCCTGTCTTCTGCAACTAAAATCCTTTTAAACACTTCTACAAAAAGAGAAGTTTATAATTAGGATAAAAAGTATGTGTGTGAAGAATTGTAACTTGCTTATTTCAAAGATATACTTTATGTATAAAAGAATATTTAAATTTTGGAAAATTATTTTTAACTAAAGTACAATCTTCCTTATTTTATTCATTTGCAACAAGGAGTAACACCCTTTTTTGAAGATATGCTGCACAGATAGATTTCTGGGTACTGTTAAAGTTGGGGCGATCCTTAGACATCAAGTATTGAGGAAAAGCACAGTATCTCTTCCAAATAATAAAGATAAAAAGGGGAATGTAGCACTGGCAGAGCCAGAAAGGCAAGGAGGGGTACAGAAGGAAGTGGGGGTGGTGAACCGGATGGCTTCATTTTGCCTTTATTTTGGGGGTTAGGAATACTTGTCCATGGTAAGTGAATTTAACTTACAAATAATGTGGTACAAATGTATGGGGTACGACTTTGTTATAATAATGAGTAAACTGAGATTGATATATGTAACATTTATCCAGGATGAATCTATTAACATTTTAAAATAGTAATGAGTTAATAGCAGTAGAGACATATATAATCTCACACAGAATGAATCAGTTCAAACATCAGAGTTGTTGTTGTACATTATGCTGAGCTGCATGGGGTTATCTGATGTCTGTTTTTAGTATTGATAAATATTGTGATTTTTTTTAAACTGGTGTCTTTGCAAACAAAGAACACTGTGTAACCTGTTCAAAACTTCAGTTGGAAAGGACTGTGCAATAATATGCTTTCCCTACTTGAGCCTAAATTTTCAGTTCAGCCTCTGTCAGTTTGTTTTCAGTTCAGGTTCCCATTTACTTTTAGTCTCCACAGTAACTAGGCATATTAGGGAGCTCAGACACTTATAAATATCATAAGCCAGCTGCTCTCTTACCCATAGGATTTCTGAAAAACTTCCAATGGGAAAAATGGGCTGGAATCCAGAGCCAAAATCCCCAAGTCTGAAACAACAGAAATAGAAACTAAGACAGAACTGGGAGGAAAAGAAAAATAGTATATATATATATATATATATATATATATATATATATATAAAATAAAAATAGCATCTTTGATTTTTTCCAGGTGATTGGTACCGTTCAACACTTGATACATGAGTTTCAGTATAAACTTTTGTTTCATCATTTTGTTTATACATCTGTTTTCAGAGATGGATACAACTCATATAAGGCATTTCAAAAGAAGTACATCTGTTGGAGTTGAACATATATGCCTTTTGAAAAATAAAAAGGGAGAAATGGTAATCTCACGAATAGGAAAGGAAAAAGAAAGTAATCTGCCAAAAGGAATATCTGATTAAGCTCCAAAGAGTACGAGAAGATTTGAGATTTTCACATGTGTACAGACAAACTAGTGTGGGCTCATCACTATAAGATGGATACATTCAAAGGGATGAGTTCTCTCCAGTTCCAAGGAACCCAGTATCATGTCCTGTGGAGTGGGAAACTAGCTACTAGAGATTTCCAAATTTAGATGGGAACTCTGTAGGTGTCAGTAGCCAAGTGGAAAGGGCATAGAAATGGGTGAACGGATTTTATAAAAAGTTATTTAGAGATATCATTTAAAATGCAAGAGAGGTGTGGTCCTGGTTCAGGGCCAGTGGGGAGGCAGCTGCAGTGGGAAACTCCAAGAAAAACAAATGCAAGATAAAAGGTAAATTTCAATATCTCATGTGCTGAATTCATTGCCAAATTTTTATTTCTATAAGCATGGAAAAGAAGTTGTAAGGTTTTACAAAAGCATACAAATATTTTGCTAAAAGTTTGATATTTATAGAATTGTCAGTTAATGCACACTATGCATATGGCAAGATCATTAGATACTCAGTAAACCTATGGAAAAATGTTATCAACATCTTTGGTTTTAACAGTAAGAGCTGAAACAATCTGCACTCTAATATTCAACACAATTCTACAATACTTTCTTAGTGCTTATTGTTATAGATGTGAGGGTCCATTCTCCTTATTTCGTTGTTTACTGGGTCATGGGTGGAGTTTGTCACCCCCTGAGAGAATTTGTCCATTTCAGCTTAAATACTCTGACATATTCTGTGGCTAGCTAAACCTTTCTGGACTCTGGGTGCCATACTAAGAATCTTCCAAGCGGTGGGGTCCTTGGCCCTGGCGGCTAGTGGAGACACAAGAAAGAACCCATCCTCTGCCTCTCGGCTCCCTGAGACGGAGTTTTGGTCAATTCTCTGGCAAGAGACAAATCTCACAACTCCAAGTCATTTCTCTTATTCATCCTCAAAGTGAATATAAGAATGCTAACTCCCCTGTTATAAAACGGGTAGAGGGAACACAAGAGACAATCTGTCAATAATAATTATTTGTGTTATTGTAAGGCTTGAATGTGTACATACCTGGCAATTGCAGGTCACCTTATGAGAAAAAGAAGCAAAGTTTGAATTGCTTTGTTTTTTATGGCACTGCTTATTCTATTTCAGATATGAATTAATTAAGTCTGTTTACTTTTATGCTTTAATTATGGGAGCAAGCTACATACATATAGGTAAAATAACAATCTAATGCAGTTTCTGAATGTGCCATAGACTGCAATTAACAGTTATTGATAAGGTCTGTTAAACTAGTCTTATCACTATAATTTCCCTTAGTATCATGATCAACATTTAAAAATATTTAAAGTTATGCTTATTGTTAATCATTTCCTAAACGCTTTATCATTCTATAATGACAGAAGGTGTGTTTATCTTAACCACTTGCCTGGTAATATTCTGTATTCAAGAAATATTTGTTGGGTGCCTGGGTGGCTGTCAGTTGGGTGTCTGCATTTGGCTTGGGTCATGATCTCAGAGTCCTGGGATCGAGCCCCGCTTTGGGATCTCTGGTCTTCAGGGAGTCTGCTTCTCCCTCTCCCTCTGCCCCTCCTTCCTGCTCATGCGCTCTCTCACTCTCTCTCAAATAAATAAAATCTTTACAAAAAAAGAAATATTTGTTGAATGAATGAAAGAAGGGAAATATCTATAACAAGAGGATAGAACACTGTAATAAAAGCAACATTTGTGGGGAAAAAAAGAAAGAAATTTATTTTAGCTGAAGGGATGTTTGAACAGTAAAGATAGGAAGACAGAAATACTCATGGTCATTTCAAAAGACCATGATGAGATCAACCCGACGAGCAGAAGTTTCTGAAAGATAGCATAAGGAGACAGAGTTGAAGAATAAATATAGAGCCAGATTACCAAGGACTTTGAAAGTTAATTTAAAAAATTCAGATTGTATTGTGTAGAATTAAGAATAAAGGAAAGATACGGGCCAACAAAAACATCTCCCAGTTTTGGTAAAATGATTACTAAATATATAATACTGCTCATGAAGAAGATAAGAAAAATAACTTTTGTGCATGATCCTCACCTTTATTAAACCTTCTAGCTAAATTTGGAGCTACAAATCCAGATTTATAAAAAGTCAAAACCTTTAACAAATTTTCAGTATCTCACAGCAGTAAAGCCAAAACTCCTAGGAAAAAAAAAGAAAGAAAAGCATCATTAATATTTTCATATCATATTCCATGGTTCACTATATACTTATCAAAGTAGAATCCATCTCCAGGTGGAGTTCAGAAACCTCCATAGGCATTAAAAGTGGGTTATGGAAACTGGGGCACCCCAGGCTAGGGATGATTGTGACCTGGAGATAAGGCATTCTGGGAGAGTGTCAGCAGCAGAGGGGCAAAAGACAGTCTCATATTTAATGAAGGACTGCTATGTGCAAAGCAAACACAATCTCATTAACAGGCATTTGATGAGTTCTAGGCAAGTAGGAACTATGCTACAAGGGTAGGTGTAATGGAGACTAAGGCATTTCTACTAAGTAATAATCAAGACTTGAACTATACAATTCTCAAGTATACACCTTGAGAGAAGAGCACAATAAAACACTTTTAAGAGAAAATGGGCAGCTACTATTTGCCTACCATTTTTCTTGAGCACAAACTACTGTCCTTCAATTAATTCTTTTTTTCAAATAAAAATGCACATTTTCCCCAAACTGTCTTGTGTCTACATCTGGGGTGACTATTAAATCTTTCAGTCACTCTCAGCCATGTGACAGTTGTGACACATTAGTCAACCCTACGTGAGTGAACATAGTTGTTACATGGAAGTTTGACTAGAAAATTGTGATTACTTAACAGTTGAATCAAAAATCATTTAGGAATCAATTTAAAGAAAGTTAGCCATAGTTATAATTCTGTTGAGAACTTCCAATGAAATATTTTATTTTATTTCTAGCACCCAAACTGGAAAAATAAGTCACTGGCTGGAAAAATAAACACACTGATCCAACAGCTGAAGATTCTTTTTAGCAATGCTCGTATCACAATGCTGGTAGAACAGAAGATGAAATTGTGAATTGCAAAGATATTAAGAAAAGCCAAACTCAGAGTTTTTAAAAGTTTTAGAAATGCCTTCATTAATTTATTTTGCTTATATTTTCTTTTACTGCATGCAAATAATGCTATAGGATTTAGTGTGTGTATGTGTGTGAGTGTGTAATTTTTTAAAGGTTTTATTTATTTATTTGACAGACAGAGATTACAGGTAGACAGAGAGGCAAGCGGGGAGAGAGGAAGGGAAGCAGGCTCCCTGCTGAGCAGAGAGTCCTATGCAGGGCTCAATCCCAGGACCCAGGGAACATGACCTGAGCTGAAGGCAGAGGCTTTAACCCACTGAGCCACCCAGGCACCCCTGTGTGTGTGTATGTGTGTGTGTGTTGTGTGTGTGTGTGTGTGTGTGTGTGTGTATATATATTTAAAAGAACTATTTCAATAAGTATAAAGTGAAATGTCTGAGTGTTACTCACTATTGAGTTATAGTGCAATTCTTCTTCTTCACAATATAAATTAAATAATCATGGATCTTTTAAATCAATGGCATCTTAGATTTGATGAAATGCAGTATGTTCCAGGAATTGTACTACGAGCTCTATGAGTAAAACTTTACTATATCCTCATACCTTGTCTATTTTATGGTCTATACTATACTCCAGATGTGTAAAATGAACCACACATGCGAAGTCCATTTCCATAATCCTACATACAGTTAACAGCAGTTCCATTAGAACCTATTAACATCCAAAACAGAGATCAGGCTTGAAAATTCCCTGAGCAGGAAAAAAACTATGTTATTCACTTAAACAAAGCTTAATTTAGCTTATTTTGTAAGATTAACTTAACCTGGGTCATTTCTTGCTTATGCCTTGACGAAGGAAAACTTAAACTGTTTCCCAAGATTAATAGGCGATAACCACTGACCAATTCCCTATCATTTATGAAAATTCTAATATTATAACCAATGCTGAGAAGAATAGCCACTGCCTTCTCATTATTATAAGCTTCTTTATAACAATACACCCCCAAGTCTCATTCCATGTTTTGATTTAAGTGATTCCTGTTTATAAACTGTCTTTCAGCTTTGTGCATAATAAACTTTCACAAAGTACTTCAGTGATTCACTGGTTTTACTTTAGCTATTTCTGAACTTTTTACAAATCCCTATCTATCTAATTCTGAGATTTGCTCTGAATTCTGATGGCAGTGGATCTCAAACTTCAGTATGCTTAACCATCAACCAGTGAGTTTGATAAATATTTAGATTTCTGAACTAATTCCCAAGAGACTGTGCTTCAACACACATAGTATAGACTGGAATATACATTATGAACACATATCTAAATTGATTTTTTAGCAAAGATTTATATACCTCACTAATACTCTTCTCTAATTGTTGATGGTGGAACATAAAAAAAGGAGTCTAGTCAGCCTATTTGGGGCACACAGTCAATATGACAACAGTAAGGCAAATTAGAGTCTACTCCTCCAAGTTCCCTTGATGATGATATAAGACAGAAACCACAGTCTGGGGGAAAATAGGAAAGGAACATGTAAACACTGAATGGCACCAGCTGTGAAGGTTAGACAGCTGCACAGGTAGACAGTCAAGCATGTAACTGTTCAGCAGATATAGGTAGAGAGTATAAATTATTTAACCAAGTCATGATGCATCTGAGTTGCAAAGATACTAAAAATAGTAAGTCTCAGAATGTTTAGAAATTTTAGAAATAACTTACCAACTTGTTTTGTTTACATTTATTTTAATGTTTATAAATAATGCACCATGATTATTTGCATGTATACATGCATATATGATTTAAAGTTCGTTCACTAAGTATAAAACAAAGTGTCTAAGTTTCCAAAGATGGAATTGATGACACTTAACTTCCTTCAAAAAGCAATATCCCACGTTACTTCTTCAGGTTAAACAACAACAATGTTAAATGCAACAATGATAAAAATACTGTAAATTTTCAGGTAAGGTAACACCTGAACTTACCTAATTTCACTGGCTCTATTTTTTTAAACTTTTAAAAAAGATTTTATTTATTTATTTGATAGAGAGTTAGCATGAGGGGTGGGGGGCAAAGGGAGAGGGTGAAGCAGACTCCCTCCTGAGCAGAGAACCTGATGTAGATCTCCTTCATATGATGTGGAGATCATGACCTGTGCCAAAGCAGATGCTTAACCAACTTAGCCACCCAGGCGCCCTTTCATTGGCTCTACTTCTTAAACAAACAAACAAGCAAACAAAAAATATTCATTCATTAAAATTATATTTTAATAAATTCAAAAGGATATCAGAGTGATAGTCACAGAATAAGAATTTTGATTAATTTCTCCCATAACCAGGTGGAAGAAAGGAGATACTCTGTTTCCCTCCCTCATAATACAAAGGAACATGGAAATAAATGGAAGGAAACCTGGAAAAGCTTTATTTAGAACCCTTATCAATTAATAAGAGCTGGAATCAGGAACAGATTACAGGGCATGTACAATATAAACGTCTCCCTCAGTCACCTTTGAGAAGCACACCAAACAAAGGCAGTCACACTGAATTTGGATTTTTGTAGTAGTGCTTGAACAAGCTTATGTTTGGCATGGATAGAAACACGGATCCCTTGTTACCACATAAAATGCAAAATACAAAATTAATTGACACATAATTCAAGCTAATATTGGTGTCTACTCTTTTCCCAACAAGTTTCTGTGTTTCTAAATTAGCAATGTAAAGTTATGACCATGTTAAACATTTCTACTTCGTTTTGTTAGAACTGAACTATTTGAACATGTTAAAACAGACACTTGAACAGAATACAAGCAACTGGACAGAAATTATCCCAATTTTCAACTGGAAAAGAAGAAAATTATCTTCAACATGTTTAATGCCTCAATAAATGAGAGAAACATACTCTAAATAAAAATAGGCCTTTCAAAAACTCCTTCAAATTATTTCTTATGAAACAATAAAAAAGAACAAAATAAATTTTAGAATATTTATAATTTTATCCTCAGTATATTCAGGAAGAAACTGTATCTCTACAACTTGATAAAGAAGTCCTGATTAGGAGTCATTTCACTGAGGAAAAACTGAGTGGAATTTTTAAGAGAAGGAAGTTAAAACTATAATGGAATCAAAGAATAACAGATTTGAAATAATAATTTTTAAAAAGCTACTGTGAAAGCATTGAAGAAATGGAAAGTTAGTTAGAGCTTATCTGGCCAAAGTCTAGTGGAGACGAGCTGTAAGGAGAGAAATGAAGCTAATTTTCCCCTGATGGCATTTACCAAATACTGACTCTCAGATTTTCTAATTTTTATGGGGCAAGAAGTATTAAAAATATCCACTTTCTTTTTTTTATTTTGCCTACTATAACTTCCTTATTCTTTCTCCCATCTGGCTATAAAAGTCTTTCACTTTATACTGCTTGGTTACTGCAAGGTTACTTTCCTTCAGGGGATGACAAGAGTCTATTAGGCAGATTATCTAACTAGTGCTGATCAGGTGATTCCTGATTTACTGGTTTAAGATTCCATTTCCAGGACAGCCAATACTAATTAAGTTTGAGATTGGTGATGTGGGGCCTAGCATATGGTATTCCATTTTGGGCCTGTTGTTTTGCTTTTAATAGATTATAGAGAAAAAAAAAAAGTCATCCGAGATGTAAGGGTGGAAATATAGTAAGGACTGTACAGTGAGTGCTTCTAGTCCAGGAATAATGGGACAAGTCAAAAAACAACTGAATAAAATATTTAAAAACATCTCATTTAAGCCATCTAAGAGTTACTTTTAAAAGATGAAATTTGGGGTGCCTGGGTGGCTTAGTGGGTTAAGCCTCTGCCTTTGGCTAGGGTCATGATCCCAGGACCCTGGGATCAAGTC
>NW_027666382.1:0-63545 GCF_963455335.1 Martes martes | reverse complement strand
GCCTCCTTGCCGGGACATCCCGCCTGCCCCAGACAGGAGCCCGGTCGCGCCTGGGGGACCGGCCTTCAGAAAAGGGACACGCCTGTCCCCTCGGTCCCCAGGAGCATGTCTGGGGAGAGCGCAGCACGCCAACCCGGCAGGGCAGCAGAGCCGTTGGCATTGCGCTGGGGCAAGTGAGGCCAAGCAGGAGAGCCTGCCGTCTGAGCCCGAGTGGGTCGGGGGGTGGGGACAAGTGTCACCCACTCACGGGGCCCGGCGCCGGAAGCCTGGCTGCCAAGGAGACACGGGGGGATGATGAGGGCAGGGGCGCGTGCTCCGGTCTGAGCCAGCAGTCTGGGCAGAAGGCAGGCCCGTCCTGGGCCTCGAGGCCCAGGGCGACAGCAGGGCCTCGGCCAGCAGTCCCTGGGGCAGCCTTGGGGGGGCTCCCAGGCGCCAGCCCCTGAACGCGCAGAAACCGCTCCTTGGAGCAGCGGGCCGTCGGCCCCCGTCTCCCTCCAGGGTGGGGCAGCTTTCTGGGTGGCAGGGGCGGCCGGGGAAGGCGCGGGGACATTCCCCCCAGAGGCTCCCCGTCCCAGGGCCCGGGCGGTGCGCAGTGCTCCTGGAGCCTCTCCTCTCTGCGCGGGAAGACGCGGGCCTCTTCCCGAGTCGGCCTGAACGCGAGAGGAAGAGGCCAGGCCCCGGCGAGCCCGGGAGAAGGCCGTCTGCGCAGAGGGGCCACCCCGGGCGACACACGCTGCTGCACGGAGGAGGCCGCGTCTCCCGACATCGGCGAGGCCCTGGGAGCCCAGGGTCCGCACCTGGGCCCCGGGAAGCGAGGCCCCAGAAGCACCGACTCTCCCGCAGCACTTCTCCCCTGACGCGAGAGAGCGAACGCCCAAAGCCGGAGCGAGGAAGCAGCAGCGAGGCGCGGTCCGCTTCGTGCGGAAAACCTCGGGGAAAGCTCTTCCTTCGCTGGGGAATCAGGGTCGGGCCTGTGGTTGCTGCTGGTTGCCGCAGCCGAGCGCTCTGCAGCGCTCTGGCAGAAACTACCCCGGAGTGAACGCCTCCTTGCCGGGACATCCCGCCTGCCCCAGACTGGAGCCCGGCCGCGCCTAGGGTATCAGCCTTCAGAAAAGGGACACGCCTGTCCCCTCGGTCCCCAGGAGCCTGTCCGGGGAGAGCGCAGCACGCCGCCCCGGCAGGGCAGCCGAGCCGTTGGCATTGCGCTGGGGCAAGTGAGGCCAAGCAGGAGAGCCTGCCGTCTGAGCCCGAGTGGGTCGGGGGGTGGGGACAAGTGTCACCCACTCACGGGGCGCGGCGCCGGAAGCCTGCCTGCTAAGGAGACACGGGAGGACGACGTGGGCAGGGGCACGGGCCCCGGTCTGAGCCAGCAGTCTGGGCAGAAGGCCGGCCTGTCCTGGGCTTCGAGGCCCAGGGCGACAGCAGGGCCTCGGCCACCAGTCCCTGGGGCAGCCTTGGGGGGGCTCCCAGGCGCCAGCCCCTGAACGCGCAGAAACCGCTCCCTGGAGCAGCGGGCCGTCGGCCCCCGTCTCCCTCCAGGGTGGGGCAGCGTTATGGGTGGCAGGGGCGGCCGGGGAAGTCGCGGGGACAGTCCCCCCACAGGCTCCCCGTCCCAGGGCCCGGGCGGTGCGCAGTGCTCCTGGAGCCTCTCCTCTCTGCGCGGGAATACGCGGGCCTCTTCCCGAGTCGGCCTGAACGCGAGAGGAAGAGGCCAGGCCCCGGCGAGCCCGGGAGAAGGCCGTCTGCGCAGAGGGGCCACCCCGGGCGACACACGCTGCTGCAAGGAGGAGGCCGCGTCTCCCGACATCGGCGAGGCCCTGGGAGCCCAGGGTCCGCACCGGGGCCCCGGGAAGCGAGGCCCCAGAAGCACCGACTCTCCCGCAACACTTCTCCCCTGTCGCGAGAGAGCGAACGCCCAAAGCCGGAGCCAGGAAGCAGCAGCGAGGCGCGGTCCGCTTCGTGCGAAAAACCTAGGCGAAAGCTCTGCCTTCGCTGGGGAATCAGGGTCGTGTCTGTGAGCTGCTGCTGGGTGCCGCAGCCGAGTGCTCAGCAGCGCTCTGGCAGAAACTACCCCGGAGTGAACGCCTCCTTGCCGGGACATCCCGCCTGCCCCAGACAGGAGCCCGGTCGCGCCTGGGGGACCGGCCTTCAGAAAAGGGACACGCCTGTCCCCTCGGTCCCCAGGAGCATGTCTGGGGAGAGCGCAGCACGCCAACCCGGCAGGGCAGCAGAGCCGTTGGCATTGCGCTGGGGCAAGTGAGGCCAAGCAGGAGAGCCTGCCGTCTGAGCCCGAGTGGGTCGGGGGGTGGGGACAAGTGTCACCCACTCACGGGGCCCGGCGCCGGAAGCCTGGCTGCCAAGGAGACACGGGGGGATGATGAGGGCAGGGGCGCGTGCTCCGGTCTGAGCCAGCAGTCTGGGCAGAAGGCAGGCCCGTCCTGGGCCTCGAGGCCCAGGGCGACAGCAGGGCCTCGGCCAGCAGTCCCTGGGGCAGCCTTGGGGGGGCTCCCAGGCGCCAGCCCCTGAAAGCGCAGAAACCACTCCCTGGAGCAGCGGGCCGTCGGCCCCCGTCTCCCTCCAGGGTGGGGCAGCGTTCTGGGTGGCAGGGGCGGCCGGGGAAGGCGCGGGGACAGTCCCCCCACAGGCTCCCCGTCCCAGGGCCCGGGCGGTGCGCAGTGCTCCTGGAGCCTCTCCTCTCTGCGCGGGAAGCCCCAGGCCTCTTCCCGAGTCGGCCTAAACGCGAGAGGAAGAGGCCAGGCCCCGGCGAGCCCGGGAGAAGGCCGTCTGCGCAGAGGGGCCACCCCGGGCGACACACGCTGCTGCACGGAGGAGGCCGCGTCTCCCGACATCGGCGAGGCCCTGGGAGCCCAGGGTCCGCACCTGGGCCCCGGGAAGCGAGGCCCCAGAAGCACCGACTCTCCCGCAGCACTTCTCCCCTGACGCGAGAGAGCGAACGCCCAAAGCCGGAGCGAGGAAGCAGCAGCGAGGCGCGGTCCGCTTCGTGCCGAAAACCTCGGGGAAAGCTCTTCCTTCGCTGGGGAATCAGGGTCGGGCCTGTGGTCTGCTGCTGGTTGCCGCAGCCGAGCGCTCTGCAGCGCTCTGGCAGAAACTACCCCGGAGTGAATGCCTCCTTGCCGGGACATCCCGCCTGCCCCAGACTGGAGCCCGGCCGCGCCTAGGGTATCAGCCTTCAGAAAAGGGACACGCCTGTCCCCTCGGTCCCCAGGAGCCTGTCCGGGGAGAGCGCAGCACGCCGCCCCGGCAGGGCAGCCGAGCCGTTGGCATTGCGCTGGGGCAAGTGAGGCCAAGCAGGAGAGCCTGCCGTCTGAGCCCGAGTGGGTCGGGGGGTGGGGACAAGTGTCACCCACTCACGGGGCCCGGCGCCGGAAGCCTGGCTGCTAAGGAGACACGGGGGGACGACGAGGGCAGGGGCGCGTGCTCCGGTCTGAGCCAGCAGTCTGGGCAGAAGGCAGGCCCGTCCTGGGCCTCGAGGCCCAGGGCGACAGCAGGGCCTCGGCCAGCAGTCCCTGGGGCAGCCTTGGGGGGGCTCCCAGGCGCCAACGCCTGAACGCGCAGAAACCGCTCCCTGGAGCAGCGGGCCGTCGGCCCCCGTCTCCCTCCAGGGTGGGGCAGCGTTCTGGGTGGCAGGGGCGGCCGGGGACGGCGCGGGGACAGTCCCCCCACAGGCTCCCCGTCCCAGGGCCCGGGCGGTGCGCAGTGCTCCTGGAGCCTCTCCTCTCTGCGCGGGACGCCGCAGGCCTCTTCCCGAGTCGGCCTGAACGCGAGAGGAAGAGGCCAGGCCCCGGCGAGCCCGGGAGAAGGCCGTCTGCGCAGAGGGGCCACCCCGGGCGACACACGCTGCTGCAAGGAGGAGGCCGCGTCTCCCGACATCGGCGAGGCCCTGGGAGCCCAGGGTCCGCACCTGGGCCCCGGGAAGCGAGGCCCCAGAAGCACCGACTCTCCCGCAACACTTCTCCCCTGTCGCGAGAGAGCGAACGCCCAAAGCCGGAGCGAGGAAGCAGCAGCGAGGCGCGGTCCGCTTCGTGCGGAAAACCTAGGCGAAAGCTCTGCCTTCGCTGGGGAATCAGGGTCGTGTCTGTGAGCTGCTGCTGGGTGCCGCAGCCGAGTGCTCAGCAGCGCTCTGGCAGAAACTACCCCGGAGTGAACGCCTCCTTGCCGGGACATCCCGCCTGCCCCAGACAGGAGCCCGGTCGCGCCTGGGGGACCGGCCTTCAGAAAAGGGACACGCCTGTCCCCTCGGTCCCCAGGAGCATGTCTGGGGAGAGCGCAGCACGCCGCCCCGGCAGGGCAGCCGAGCCGTTGGCATTGCACTGGGGCAAGTGAGGCCAAGCAGGAGAGCCTGCCGTCTGAGCCCGAGTGGGTCGGGGGGTGGGGACAAGTGTCACCCACTCACGGGGCCCGGCACCGGAAGCCTGGCTGCTAAGGAGACACGGGGGGACGACGAGGGCAGGGGCGCGTGCTCCGGTCTGAGCCAGCAGTCTGGGCAGAAGGCAGGCCTGTCCTGGGCCTCGAGGCCCAGGGCGACAGCAAGGCCTCGGCCACCAGTCCCTGGGGCAGCCTTGGGGGGGCTCCCAGGCGCCAGCCCCTGAACGTGCAGAAACCGCTCCTTGGAGCAGCGGGCCGTCGGCCCCCGTCTCCCTCCAGGGTGGGGCAGCTTTCTGGGTGGCAGGGGCGGCCGGGGAAGGCGCGGGGACATTCCCCCCAGAGGCTCCCCGTCCCAGGGCCCGGGCGGTGCGCAGTGCTCCTGGAGCCTCTCCTCTCTGCGCGGGAAGACGCGGGCCTCTTCCCGAGTCGGCCTGAACGCGAGAGGAAGAGGCCAGGCCCCGGCGAGCCCGGGAGAAGGCCGTCTGCGCAGAGGGGCCACCCCGGGCGACACACGCTGCTGCACGGAGGAGGCCGCGTCTCCCGACATCGGCGAGGCCCTGGGAGCCCAGGGTCCGCACCTGGGCCCCGGGAAGCGAGGCCCCAGAAGCACCGACTCTCCCGCAGCACTTCTCCCCTGACGCGAGAGAGCGAACGCCCAAAGCCGGAGCGAGGAAGCAGCAGCGAGGCGCGGTCCGCTTCGTGCCGAAAACCTCGGGGAAAGCTCTTCCTTCGCTGGGGAATCAGGGTCGGGCCTGTGGTCTGCTGCTGGTTGCCGCAGCCGAGCGCTCTGCAGCGCTCTGGCAGAAACTACCCCGGAGTGAATGCCTCCTTGCCGGGACATCCCGCCTGCCCCAGACTGGAGCCCGGCCGCGCCTAGGGTATCAGCCTTCAGAAAAGGGACACGCCTGTCCCCTCGGTCCCCAGGAGCCTGTCCGGGGAGAGCGCAGCACGCCGCCCCGGCAGGGCAGCCGAGCCGTTGGCATTGCGCTGGGGCAAGTGAGGCCAAGCAGGAGAGCCTGCCGTCTGAGCCCGAGTGGGTCGGGGGGTGGGGACAAGTGTCACCCACTCACGGGGCGCGGCGCCGGAAGCCTGCCTGCTAAGGAGACACGGGAGGACGACGTGGGCAGGGGCACGGGCCCCGGTCTGAGCCAGCAGTCTGGGCAGAAGGCCGGCCTGTCCTGGGCTTCGAGGCCCAGGGCGACAGCAGGGCCTCGGCCACCAGTCCCTGGGGCAGCCTTGGGGGGGCTCCCAGGCGCCAGCCCCTGAACGCGCAGAAACCGCTCCCTGGAGCAGCGGGCCGTCGGCCCCCGTCTCCCTCCAGGGTGGGGCAGCGTTATGGGTGGCAGGGGCGGCCGGGGAAGGCGCGGGGACAGTCCCCCCACAGGCTCCCCGTCCCAGGGCCCGGGCGGTGCGCAGTGCTCCTGGAGCCTCTCCTCTCTGCGCGGGAATACGCGGGCCTCTTCCCGAGTCGGCCTGAACGCGAGAGGAAGAGGCCAGGCCCCGGCGAGCCCGGGAGAAGGCCGTCTGCGCAGAGGGGCCACCCCGGGCGACACACGCTGCTGCAAGGAGGAGGCCGCGTCTCCCGACATCGGCGAGGCCCTGGGAGCCCAGGGTCCGCACCGGGGCCCCGGGAAGCGAGGCCCCAGAAGCACCGACTCTCCCGCAACACTTCTCCCCTGTCGCGAGAGAGCGAACGCCCAAAGCCGGAGCGAGGAAGCAGCAGCGAGGCGCGGTCCGCTTCGTGCGAAAAACCTAGGCGAAAGCTCTGCCTTCGCTGGGGAATCAGGGTCGTGTCTGTGAGCTGCTGCTGGGTGCCGCAGCCGAGTGCTCAGCAGCGCTCTGGCAGAAACTACCCCGGAGTGAACGCCTCCTTGCCGGGACATCCCGCCTGCCCCAGACAGGAGCCCGGTCGCGCCTGGGGGACCGGCCTTCAGAAAAGGGACACGCCTGTCCCCTCGGTCCCCAGGAGCATGTCTGGGGAGAGCGCAGCACGCCGCCCCGGCAGGGCAGCCGAGCCGTTGGCATTGCGCTGGGGCAAGTGAGGCCAAGCAGGAGAGCCTGCCGTCTGAGCCCGAGTGGGTCGGGGGGTGGGGACAAGTGTCACCCACTCACGGGGCCCGGCGCCGGAAGCCTGGCTGCCAAGGAGACACGGGGGGATGATGAGGGCAGGGGCGCGTGCTCCGGTCTGAGCCAGCAGTCTGGGCAGAAGGCAGGCCCGTCCTGGGCCTCGAGGCCCAGGGCGACAGCAGGGCCTCGGCCAGCAGTCCCTGGGGCAGCCTTGGGGGGGCTCCCAGGCGCCAGCCCCTGAAAGCGCAGAAACCACTCCCTGGAGCAGCGGGCCGTCGGCCCCCGTCTCCCTCCAGGGTGGGGCAGCGTTCTGGGTGGCAGGGGCGGCCGGGGAAGGCGCGGGGACAGTCCCCCCACAGGCTCCCCGTCCCAGGGCCCGGGCGGTGCGCAGTGCTCCTGGAGCCTCTCCTCTCTGCGCGGGAAGCCCCAGGCCTCTTCCCGAGTCGGCCTGAACGCGAGAGGAAGAGGCCAGGCCCCGGCGAGCCCGGGAGAAGGCCGTCTGCGCAGAGGGGCCACCCCGGGCGACACACGCTGCTGCAAGGAGGAGGCCGCGTCTCCCGACATCGGCGAGGCCCTGGGAGCCCAGGGTCCGCACCTGGGCCCCGGGAAGCGAGGCCCCAGAAGCACCGACTCTCCCGCAACACTTCTCCCCTGTCGCGAGAGAGCGAACGCCCAAAGCCGGAGCGAGGAAGCAGCAGCGAGGCGCGGTCCGCTTCGTGCGGAAAACCTAGGCGAAAGCTCTGCCTTCGCTGGGGAATCAGGGTGGGGTCTGTGGGCTGCTGCTGGGTGCCGCAGCCGAGTGCTCTGCAGCGCTCTGGCAGAAACTACCCCGGAGTGAACGCCTCCTTGACGGGACATCCCGCCTGCCCCAGACAGGAGCCCGGTCGCGCCTGGGGGACCGGCATTAAGAAAAGGGACACGCCTGTCCCCTCGGTCCCCAGGAGCATGTCTGGGGAGAGCGCAGCACGCCGCCCCGGCAGTGCAGCCGAGCCGTTGGCATTGCGCTGGGGCAAGTGAGGCCAAGCAGGAGAGCCTGCCGTCTGAGCCCGAGTGGGTCGGGCGGTGGGGACAAGTGTCACCCACTCACGGGGCCCGGCGCCGGAAGCCTGGCTGCTAAGGAGACACGGGGGGACGACGAGGGCAGGGGCGCGTGCTCCGGTCTGAGCCAGCAGTCTGGGCAGAAGGCAGGCCTGTCCTGGGCCTCGAGGCCCAGGGCGACAGCAGGGCTCGGCCAGCAGTCCCTGGGGCAGCCTTGGGGGGGCTCCCAGGCGCCAGCCCCTGAACGCGCAGAAACCGCTCCCTGGAGCAGCCGGCCGTCGGCCCCCGTCTCCCTCCAGGGTGGGGCAGCGTTCTGGGTGGCAGGGGCGGCCGGGGAAGGCGCGGGGACAGTCCCCCCACAGGCTCCCCGTCCCACGGCCCGGGCGGTGCGCAGTGCTCCTGGAGCCTCTCCTCGCTGCGCGGGAAGCCGCAGGCCTCTTCCCGAGTCGGCCTGAACGCGAAAGGAAGAGGCCAGGCCCCGGCGAGCCCGGGAGAAGGCCGTCTGCGCAGAGGGGCCACCCCGGGCGACACACGCTGCTGCACGGAGGAGGCCGCGTCTCCCGACATCGGCGAGGCCCTGGGAGCCCAGGGTCCGCACCTGGGCCCCGGGAAGCGAGGCCCCAGAAGCACCGACTCTCCCGCAGCACTTCTCCCCTGACGCGAGAGAGCGAACGCCCAAAGCCGGAGCGAGGAAGCAGCAGCGAGGCGCGGTCCGCTTCGTGCGGAAAACCTCGGGGAAAGCTCTTCCTTCGCTGGGGAATCAGGGTCGGGCCTGTGGTTGCTGCTGGTTGCCGCAGCCGAGCGCTCTGCAGCGCTCTGGCAGAAACTACCCCGGAGTGAACGCCTCCTTGCCGGGACATCCCGCCTGCCCCAGACTGGAGCCCGGCCGCGCCTAGGGTATCAGCCTTCAGAAAAGGGACACGCCTGTCCCCTCGGTCCCCAGGAGCCTGTCCGGGGAGAGCGCAGCACGCCGCCCCGGCAGGGCAGCCGAGCCGTTGGCATTGCGCTGGGGCAAGTGAGGCCAAGCAGGAGAGCCTGCCGTCTGAGCCCGAGTGGGTCGGGGGGTGGGGACAAGTGTCACCCACTCACGGGGCGCGGCGCCGGAAGCCTGCCTGCTAAGGAGACACGGGAGGACGACGTGGGCAGGGGCACGGGCCCCGGTCTGAGCCAGCAGTCTGGGCAGAAGGCCGGCCTGTCCTGGGCTTCGAGGCCCAGGGCGACAGCAGGGCCTCGGCCACCAGTCCCTGGGGCAGCCTTGGGGGGGCTCCCAGGCGCCAGCCCCTGAACGCGCAGAAACCGCTCCCTGGAGCAGCGGGCCGTCGGCCCCCGTCTCCCTCCAGGGTGGGGCAGCGTTATGGGTGGCAGGGGCGGCCGGGGAAGTCGCGGGGACAGTCCCCCCACAGGCTCCCCGTCCCAGGGCCCGGGCGGTGCGCAGTGCTCCTGGAGCCTCTCCTCTCTGCGCGGGAATACGCGGGCCTCTTCCCGAGTCGGCCTGAACGCGAGAGGAAGAGGCCAGGCCCCGGCGAGCCCGGGAGAAGGCCGTCTGCGCAGAGGGGCCACCCCGGGCGACACACGCTGCTGCAAGGAGGAGGCCGCGTCTCCCGACATCGGCGAGGCCCTGGGAGCCCAGGGTCCGCACCGGGGCCCCGGGAAGCGAGGCCCCAGAAGCACCGACTCTCCCGCAACACTTCTCCCCTGTCGCGAGAGAGCGAACGCCCAAAGCCGGAGCCAGGAAGCAGCAGCGAGGCGCGGTCCGCTTCGTGCGAAAAACCTAGGCGAAAGCTCTGCCTTCGCTGGGGAATCAGGGTCGTGTCTGTGAGCTGCTGCTGGGTGCCGCAGCCGAGTGCTCAGCAGCGCTCTGGCAGAAACTACCCCGGAGTGAACGCCTCCTTGCCGGGACATCCCGCCTGCCCCAGACAGGAGCCCGGTCGCGCCTGGGGGACCGGCCTTCAGAAAAGGGACACGCCTGTCCCCTCGGTCCCCAGGAGCATGTCTGGGGAGAGCGCAGCACGCCAACCCGGCAGGGCAGCAGAGCCGTTGGCATTGCGCTGGGGCAAGTGAGGCCAAGCAGGAGAGCCTGCCGTCTGAGCCCGAGTGGGTCGGGGGGTGGGGACAAGTGTCACCCACTCACGGGGCCCGGCGCCGGAAGCCTGGCTGCCAAGGAGACACGGGGGGATGATGAGGGCAGGGGCGCGTGCTCCGGTCTGAGCCAGCAGTCTGGGCAGAAGGCAGGCCCGTCCTGGGCCTCGAGGCCCAGGGCGACAGCAGGGCCTCGGCCAGCAGTCCCTGGGGCAGCCTTGGGGGGGCTCCCAGGCGCCAGCCCCTGAAAGCGCAGAAACCACTCCCTGGAGCAGCGGGCCGTCGGCCCCCGTCTCCCTCCAGGGTGGGGCAGCGTTCTGGGTGGCAGGGGCGGCCGGGGAAGGCGCGGGGACAGTCCCCCCACAGGCTCCCCGTCCCAGGGCCCGGGCGGTGCGCAGTGCTCCTGGAGCCTCTCCTCTCTGCGCGGGAAGCCCCAGGCCTCTTCCCGAGTCGGCCTAAACGCGAGAGGAAGAGGCCAGGCCCCGGCGAGCCCGGGAGAAGGCCGTCTGCGCAGAGGGGCCACCCCGGGCGACACACGCTGCTGCACGGAGGAGGCCGCGTCTCCCGACATCGGCGAGGCCCTGGGAGCCCAGGGTCCGCACCTGGGCCCCGGGAAGCGAGGCCCCAGAAGCACCGACTCTCCCGCAGCACTTCTCCCCTGACGCGAGAGAGCGAACGCCCAAAGCCGGAGCGAGGAAGCAGCAGCGAGGCGCGGTCCGCTTCGTGCCGAAAACCTCGGGGAAAGCTCTTCCTTCGCTGGGGAATCAGGGTCGGGCCTGTGGTCTGCTGCTGGTTGCCGCAGCCGAGCGCTCTGCAGCGCTCTGGCAGAAACTACCCCGGAGTGAATGCCTCCTTGCCGGGACATCCCGCCTGCCCCAGACTGGAGCCCGGCCGCGCCTAGGGTATCAGCCTTCAGAAAAGGGACACGCCTGTCCCCTCGGTCCCCAGGAGCCTGTCCGGGGAGAGCGCAGCACGCCGCCCCGGCAGGGCAGCCGAGCCGTTGGCATTGCGCTGGGGCAAGTGAGGCCAAGCAGGAGAGCCTGCCGTCTGAGCCCGAGTGGGTCGGGGGGTGGGGACAAGTGTCACCCACTCACGGGGCCCGGCGCCGGAAGCCTGGCTGCTAAGGAGACACGGGGGGACGACGAGGGCAGGGGCGCGTGCTCCGGTCTGAGCCAGCAGTCTGGGCAGAAGGCAGGCCCGTCCTGGGCCTCGAGGCCCAGGGCGACAGCAGGGCCTCGGCCAGCAGTCCCTGGGGCAGCCTTGGGGGGGCTCCCAGGCGCCAACGCCTGAACGCGCAGAAACCGCTCCCTGGAGCAGCGGGCCGTCGGCCCCCGTCTCCCTCCAGGGTGGGGCAGCGTTCTGGGTGGCAGGGGCGGCCGGGGACGGCGCGGGGACAGTCCCCCCACAGGCTCCCCGTCCCAGGGCCCGGGCGGTGCGCAGTGCTCCTGGAGCCTCTCCTCTCTGCGCGGGACGCCGCAGGCCTCTTCCCGAGTCGGCCTGAACGCGAGAGGAAGAGGCCAGGCCCCGGCGAGCCCGGGAGAAGGCCGTCTGCGCAGAGGGGCCACCCCGGGCGACACACGCTGCTGCAAGGAGGAGGCCGCGTCTCCCGACATCGGCGAGGCCCTGGGAGCCCAGGGTCCGCACCTGGGCCCCGGGAAGCGAGGCCCCAGAAGCACCGACTCTCCCGCAACACTTCTCCCCTGTCGCGAGAGAGCGAACGCCCAAAGCCGGAGCGAGGAAGCAGCAGCGAGGCGCGGTCCGCTTCGTGCGGAAAACCTAGGCGAAAGCTCTGCCTTCGCTGGGGAATCAGGGTCGTGTCTGTGAGCTGCTGCTGGGTGCCGCAGCCGAGTGCTCAGCAGCGCTCTGGCAGAAACTACCCCGGAGTGAACGCCTCCTTGCCGGGACATCCCGCCTGCCCCAGACAGGAGCCCGGTCGCGCCTGGGGGACCGGCCTTCAGAAAAGGGACACGCCTGTCCCCTCGGTCCCCAGGAGCATGTCTGGGGAGAGCGCAGCACGCCGCCCCGGCAGGGCAGCCGAGCCGTTGGCATTGCACTGGGGCAAGTGAGGCCAAGCAGGAGAGCCTGCCGTCTGAGCCCGAGTGGGTCGGGGGGTGGGGACAAGTGTCACCCACTCACGGGGCCCGGCACCGGAAGCCTGGCTGCTAAGGAGACACGGGGGGACGACGAGGGCAGGGGCGCGTGCTCCGGTCTGAGCCAGCAGTCTGGGCAGAAGGCAGGCCTGTCCTGGGCCTCGAGGCCCAGGGCGACAGCAAGGCCTCGGCCACCAGTCCCTGGGGCAGCCTTGGGGGGGCTCCCAGGCGCCAGCCCCTGAACGTGCAGAAACCGCTCCTTGGAGCAGCGGGCCGTCGGCCCCCGTCTCCCTCCAGGGTGGGGCAGCTTTCTGGGTGGCAGGGGCGGCCGGGGAAGGCGCGGGGACATTCCCCCCAGAGGCTCCCCGTCCCAGGGCCCGGGCGGTGCGCAGTGCTCCTGGAGCCTCTCCTCTCTGCGCGGGAAGACGCGGGCCTCTTCCCGAGTCGGCCTGAACGCGAGAGGAAGAGGCCAGGCCCCGGCGAGCCCGGGAGAAGGCCGTCTGCGCAGAGGGGCCACCCCGGGCGACACACGCTGCTGCACGGAGGAGGCCGCGTCTCCCGACATCGGCGAGGCCCTGGGAGCCCAGGGTCCGCACCTGGGCCCCGGGAAGCGAGGCCCCAGAAGCACCGACTCTCCCGCAGCACTTCTCCCCTGACGCGAGAGAGCGAACGCCCAAAGCCGGAGCGAGGAAGCAGCAGCGAGGCGCGGTCCGCTTCGTGCCGAAAACCTCGGGGAAAGCTCTTCCTTCGCTGGGGAATCAGGGTCGGGCCTGTGGTCTGCTGCTGGTTGCCGCAGCCGAGCGCTCTGCAGCGCTCTGGCAGAAACTACCCCGGAGTGAATGCCTCCTTGCCGGGACATCCCGCCTGCCCCAGACTGGAGCCCGGCCGCGCCTAGGGTATCAGCCTTCAGAAAAGGGACACGCCTGTCCCCTCGGTCCCCAGGAGCCTGTCCGGGGAGAGCGCAGCACGCCGCCCCGGCAGGGCAGCCGAGCCGTTGGCATTGCGCTGGGGCAAGTGAGGCCAAGCAGGAGAGCCTGCCGTCTGAGCCCGAGTGGGTCGGGGGGTGGGGACAAGTGTCACCCACTCACGGGGCGCGGCGCCGGAAGCCTGCCTGCTAAGGAGACACGGGAGGACGACGTGGGCAGGGGCACGGGCCCCGGTCTGAGCCAGCAGTCTGGGCAGAAGGCCGGCCTGTCCTGGGCTTCGAGGCCCAGGGCGACAGCAGGGCCTCGGCCACCAGTCCCTGGGGCAGCCTTGGGGGGGCTCCCAGGCGCCAGCCCCTGAACGCGCAGAAACCGCTCCCTGGAGCAGCGGGCCGTCGGCCCCCGTCTCCCTCCAGGGTGGGGCAGCGTTATGGGTGGCAGGGGCGGCCGGGGAAGGCGCGGGGACAGTCCCCCCACAGGCTCCCCGTCCCAGGGCCCGGGCGGTGCGCAGTGCTCCTGGAGCCTCTCCTCTCTGCGCGGGAATACGCGGGCCTCTTCCCGAGTCGGCCTGAACGCGAGAGGAAGAGGCCAGGCCCCGGCGAGCCCGGGAGAAGGCCGTCTGCGCAGAGGGGCCACCCCGGGCGACACACGCTGCTGCAAGGAGGAGGCCGCGTCTCCCGACATCGGCGAGGCCCTGGGAGCCCAGGGTCCGCACCGGGGCCCCGGGAAGCGAGGCCCCAGAAGCACCGACTCTCCCGCAACACTTCTCCCCTGTCGCGAGAGAGCGAACGCCCAAAGCCGGAGCGAGGAAGCAGCAGCGAGGCGCGGTCCGCTTCGTGCGAAAAACCTAGGCGAAAGCTCTGCCTTCGCTGGGGAATCAGGGTCGTGTCTGTGAGCTGCTGCTGGGTGCCGCAGCCGAGTGCTCAGCAGCGCTCTGGCAGAAACTACCCCGGAGTGAACGCCTCCTTGCCGGGACATCCCGCCTGCCCCAGACAGGAGCCCGGTCGCGCCTGGGGGACCGGCCTTCAGAAAAGGGACACGCCTGTCCCCTCGGTCCCCAGGAGCATGTCTGGGGAGAGCGCAGCACGCCGCCCCGGCAGGGCAGCCGAGCCGTTGGCATTGCGCTGGGGCAAGTGAGGCCAAGCAGGAGAGCCTGCCGTCTGAGCCCGAGTGGGTCGGGGGGTGGGGACAAGTGTCACCCACTCACGGGGCCCGGCGCCGGAAGCCTGGCTGCCAAGGAGACACGGGGGGATGATGAGGGCAGGGGCGCGTGCTCCGGTCTGAGCCAGCAGTCTGGGCAGAAGGCAGGCCCGTCCTGGGCCTCGAGGCCCAGGGCGACAGCAGGGCCTCGGCCAGCAGTCCCTGGGGCAGCCTTGGGGGGGCTCCCAGGCGCCAGCCCCTGAAAGCGCAGAAACCACTCCCTGGAGCAGCGGGCCGTCGGCCCCCGTCTCCCTCCAGGGTGGGGCAGCGTTCTGGGTGGCAGGGGCGGCCGGGGAAGGCGCGGGGACAGTCCCCCCACAGGCTCCCCGTCCCAGGGCCCGGGCGGTGCGCAGTGCTCCTGGAGCCTCTCCTCTCTGCGCGGGAAGCCCCAGGCCTCTTCCCGAGTCGGCCTGAACGCGAGAGGAAGAGGCCAGGCCCCGGCGAGCCCGGGAGAAGGCCGTCTGCGCAGAGGGGCCACCCCGGGCGACACACGCTGCTGCAAGGAGGAGGCCGCGTCTCCCGACATCGGCGAGGCCCTGGGAGCCCAGGGTCCGCACCTGGGCCCCGGGAAGCGAGGCCCCAGAAGCACCGACTCTCCCGCAACACTTCTCCCCTGTCGCGAGAGAGCGAACGCCCAAAGCCGGAGCGAGGAAGCAGCAGCGAGGCGCGGTCCGCTTCGTGCGGAAAACCTAGGCGAAAGCTCTGCCTTCGCTGGGGAATCAGGGTGGGGTCTGTGGGCTGCTGCTGGGTGCCGCAGCCGAGTGCTCTGCAGCGCTCTGGCAGAAACTACCCCGGAGTGAACGCCTCCTTGACGGGACATCCCGCCTGCCCCAGACAGGAGCCCGGTCGCGCCTGGGGGACCGGCATTAAGAAAAGGGACACGCCTGTCCCCTCGGTCCCCAGGAGCATGTCTGGGGAGAGCGCAGCACGCCGCCCCGGCAGTGCAGCCGAGCCGTTGGCATTGCGCTGGGGCAAGTGAGGCCAAGCAGGAGAGCCTGCCGTCTGAGCCCGAGTGGGTCGGGCGGTGGGGACAAGTGTCACCCACTCACGGGGCCCGGCGCCGGAAGCCTGGCTGCTAAGGAGACACGGGGGGACGACGAGGGCAGGGGCGCGTGCTCCGGTCTGAGCCAGCAGTCTGGGCAGAAGGCAGGCCTGTCCTGGGCCTCGAGGCCCAGGGCGACAGCAGGGCTCGGCCAGCAGTCCCTGGGGCAGCCTTGGGGGGGCTCCCAGGCGCCAGCCCCTGAACGCGCAGAAACCGCTCCCTGGAGCAGCCGGCCGTCGGCCCCCGTCTCCCTCCAGGGTGGGGCAGCGTTCTGGGTGGCAGGGGCGGCCGGGGAAGGCGCGGGGACAGTCCCCCCACAGGCTCCCCGTCCCACGGCCCGGGCGGTGCGCAGTGCTCCTGGAGCCTCTCCTCGCTGCGCGGGAAGCCGCAGGCCTCTTCCCGAGTCGGCCTGAACGCGAAAGGAAGAGGCCAGGCCCCGGCGAGCCCGGGAGAAGGCCGTCTGCGCAGAGGGGCCACCCCGGGCGACACACGCTGCTGCACGGAGGAGGCCGCGTCTCCCGACATCGGCGAGGCCCTGGGAGCCCAGGGTCCGCACCTGGGCCCCGGGAAGCGAGGCCCCAGAAGCACCGACTCTCCCGCAGCACTTCTCCCCTGACGCGAGAGAGCGAACGCCCAAAGCCGGAGCGAGGAAGCAGCAGCGAGGCGCGGTCCGCTTCGTGCGGAAAACCTCGGGGAAAGCTCTTCCTTCGCTGGGGAATCAGGGTCGGGCCTGTGGTTGCTGCTGGTTGCCGCAGCCGAGCGCTCTGCAGCGCTCTGGCAGAAACTACCCCGGAGTGAACGCCTCCTTGCCGGGACATCCCGCCTGCCCCAGACTGGAGCCCGGCCGCGCCTAGGGTATCAGCCTTCAGAAAAGGGACACGCCTGTCCCCTCGGTCCCCAGGAGCCTGTCCGGGGAGAGCGCAGCACGCCGCCCCGGCAGGGCAGCCGAGCCGTTGGCATTGCGCTGGGGCAAGTGAGGCCAAGCAGGAGAGCCTGCCGTCTGAGCCCGAGTGGGTCGGGGGGTGGGGACAAGTGTCACCCACTCACGGGGCGCGGCGCCGGAAGCCTGCCTGCTAAGGAGACACGGGAGGACGACGTGGGCAGGGGCACGGGCCCCGGTCTGAGCCAGCAGTCTGGGCAGAAGGCCGGCCTGTCCTGGGCTTCGAGGCCCAGGGCGACAGCAGGGCCTCGGCCACCAGTCCCTGGGGCAGCCTTGGGGGGGCTCCCAGGCGCCAGCCCCTGAACGCGCAGAAACCGCTCCCTGGAGCAGCGGGCCGTCGGCCCCCGTCTCCCTCCAGGGTGGGGCAGCGTTATGGGTGGCAGGGGCGGCCGGGGAAGTCGCGGGGACAGTCCCCCCACAGGCTCCCCGTCCCAGGGCCCGGGCGGTGCGCAGTGCTCCTGGAGCCTCTCCTCTCTGCGCGGGAATACGCGGGCCTCTTCCCGAGTCGGCCTGAACGCGAGAGGAAGAGGCCAGGCCCCGGCGAGCCCGGGAGAAGGCCGTCTGCGCAGAGGGGCCACCCCGGGCGACACACGCTGCTGCAAGGAGGAGGCCGCGTCTCCCGACATCGGCGAGGCCCTGGGAGCCCAGGGTCCGCACCTGGGCCCCGGGAAGCGAGGCCCCAGAAGCACCGACTCTCCCGCAACACTTCTCCCCTGTCGCGAGAGAGCGAACGCCCAAAGCCGGAGCGAGGAAGCAGCAGCGAGGCGCGGTCCGCTTCGTGCGGAAAACCTAGGCGAAAGCTCTGCCTTCGCTGGGGAATCAGGGTCGTGTCTGTGAGCTGCTGCTGGGTGCCGCAGCCGAGTGCTCAGCAGCGCTCTGGCAGAAACTACCCCGGAGTGAACGCCTCCTTGCCGGGACATCCCGCCTGCCCCAGACAGGAGCCCGGTCGCGCCTGGGGGACCGGCCTTCAGAAAAGGGACACGCCTGTCCCCTCGGTCCCCAGGAGCATGTCTGGGGAGAGCGCAGCACGCCGCCCCGGCAGGGCAGCCGAGCCGTTGGCATTGCACTGGGGCAAGTGAGGCCAAGCAGGAGAGCCTGCCGTCTGAGCCCGAGTGGGTCGGGGGGTGGGGACAAGTGTCACCCACTCACGGGGCCCGGCACCGGAAGCCTGGCTGCTAAGGAGACACGGGGGGACGACGAGGGCAGGGGCGCGTGCTCCGGTCTGAGCCAGCAGTCTGGGCAGAAGGCAGGCCTGTCCTGGGCCTCGAGGCCCAGGGCGACAGCAAGGCCTCGGCCACCAGTCCCTGGGGCAGCCTTGGGGGGGCTCCCAGGCGCCAGCCCCTGAACGTGCAGAAACCGCTCCTTGGAGCAGCGGGCCGTCGGCCCCCGTCTCCCTCCAGGGTGGGGCAGCTTTCTGGGTGGCAGGGGCGGCCGGGGAAGGCGCGGGGACATTCCCCCCAGAGGCTCCCCGTCCCAGGGCCCGGGCGGTGCGCAGTGCTCCTGGAGCCTCTCCTCTCTGCGCGGTAAGACGCGGGCCTCTTCCCGAGTCGGCCTGAACGCGAGAGGAAGAGGCCAGGCCCCGGCGAGCCCGGGAGAAGGCCGTCTGCGCAGAGGGGCCACCCCGGGCGACACACGCTGCTGCACGGAGGAGGCCGCGTCTCCCGACATCGGCGAGGCCCTGGGAGCCCAGGGTCCGCACCTGGGCCCCGGGAAGCGAGGCCCCAGAAGCACCGACTCTCCCGCAGCACTTCTCCCCTGACGCGAGAGAGCGAACGCCCAAAGCCGGAGCGAGGAAGCAGCAGCGAGGCGCGGTCCGCTTCGTGCCGAAAACCTCGGGGAAAGCTCTTCCTTCGCTGGGGAATCAGGGTCGGGCCTGTGGTCTGCTGCTGGTTGCCGCAGCCGAGCGCTCTGCAGCGCTCTGGCAGAAACTACCCCGGAGTGAATGCCTCCTTGCCGGGACATCCCGCCTGCCCCAGACTGGAGCCCGGCCGCGCCTAGGGTATCAGCCTTCAGAAAAGGGACACGCCTGTCCCCTCGGTCCCCAGGAGCCTGTCCGGGGAGAGCGCAGCACGCCGCCCCGGCAGGGCAGCCGAGCCGTTGGCATTGCGCTGGGGCAAGTGAGGCCAAGCAGGAGAGCCTGCCGTCTGAGCCCGAGTGGGTCGGGGGGTGGGGACAAGTGTCACCCACTCACGGGGCGCGGCGCCGGAAGCCTGCCTGCTAAGGAGACACGGGAGGACGACGTGGGCAGGGGCACGGGCCCCGGTCTGAGCCAGCAGTCTGGGCAGAAGGCCGGCCTGTCCTGGGCTTCGAGGCCCAGGGCGACAGCAGGGCCTCGGCCACCAGTCCCTGGGGCAGCCTTGGGGGGGCTCCCAGGCGCCAGCCCCTGAACGCGCAGAAACCGCTCCCTGGAGCAGCGGGCCGTCGGCCCCCGTCTCCCTCCAGGGTGGGGCAGCGTTATGGGTGGCAGGGGCGGCCGGGGAAGGCGCGGGGACAGTCCCCCCACAGGCTCCCCGTCCCAGGGCCCGGGCGGTGCGCAGTGCTCCTGGAGCCTCTCCTCTCTGCGCGGGAATACGCGGGCATCTTCCCGAGTCGGCCTGAACGCGAGAGGAAGAGGCCAGGCCCCGGCGAGCCCGGGAGAAGGCCGTCTGCGCAGAGGGGCCACCCCGGGCGACACACGCTGCTGCAAGGAGGAGGCCGCGTCTCCCGACATCGGCGAGGCCCTGGGAGCCCAGGGTCCGCACCGGGGCCCCGGGAAGCGAGGCCCCAGAAGCACCGACTCTCCCGCAACACTTCTCCCCTGTCGCGAGAGAGCGAACGCCCAAAGCCGGAGCGAGGAAGCAGCAGCGAGGCGCGGTCCGCTTCGTGCGAAAAACCTAGGCGAAAGCTCTGCCTTCGCTGGGGAATCAGGGTCGTGTCTGTGAGCTGCTGCTGGGTGCCGCAGCCGAGTGCTCAGCAGCGCTCTGGCAGAAACTACCCCGGAGTGAACGCCTCCTTGCCGGGACATCCCGCCTGCCCCAGACAGGAGCCCGGTCGCGCCTGGGGGACCGGCCTTCAGAAAAGGGACACGCCTGTCCCCTCGGTCCCCAGGAGCATGTCTGGGGAGAGCGCAGCACGCCGCCCCGGCAGGGCAGCCGAGCCGTTGGCATTGCGCTGGGGCAAGTGAGGCCAAGCAGGAGAGCCTGCCGTCTGAGCCCGAGTGGGTCGGGGGGTGGGGACAAGTGTCACCCACTCACGGGGCCCGGCGCCGGAAGCCTGGCTGCCAAGGAGACACGGGGGGATGATGAGGGCAGGGGCGCGTGCTCCGGTCTGAGCCAGCAGTCTGGGCAGAAGGCAGGCCTGTCCTGGGCCTCGAGGCCCAGGGCGACAGCAAGGCCTCGGCCACCAGTCCCTGGGGCAGCCTTGGGGGGGCTCCCAGGCGCCAGCCCCTGAACGCGCAGAAACCGCTCCTTGGAGCAGCGGGCCGTCGGCCCCCGTCTCCCTCCAGGGTGGGGCAGCTTTCTGGGTGGCAGGGGCGGCCGGGGAAGGCGCGGGGACATTCCCCCCAGAGGCTCCCCGTCCCAGGGCCCGGGCGGTGCGCAGTGCTCCTGGAGCCTCTCCTCTCTGCGCGGGAAGACGCGGGCCTCTTCCCGAGTCGGCCTGAACGCGAGAGGAAGAGGCCAGGCCCCGGCGAGCCCGGGAGAAGGCCGTCTGCGCAGAGGGGCCACCCCGGGCGACACACGCTGCTGCACGGAGGAGGCCGCGTCTCCCGACATCGGCGAGGCCCTGGGAGCCCAGGGTCCGCACCTGGGCCCCGGGAAGCGAGGCCCCAGAAGCACCGACTCTCCCGCAGCACTTCTCCCCTGACGCGAGAGAGCGAACGCCCAAAGCCGGAGCGAGGAAGCAGCAGCGAGGCGCGGTCCGCTTCGTGCGGAAAACCTCGGGGAAAGCTCTTCCTTCGCTGGGGAATCAGGGTCGGGCCTGTGGTTGCTGCTGGTTGCCGCAGCCGAGCGCTCTGCAGCGCTCTGGCAGAAACTACCCCGGAGTGAACGCCTCCTTGCCGGGACATCCCGCCTGCCCCAGACTGGAGCCCGGCCGCGCCTAGGGTATCAGCCTTCAGAAAAGGGACACGCCTGTCCCCTCGGTCCCCAGGAGCCTGTCCGGGGAGAGCGCAGCACGCCGCCCCGGCAGGGCAGCCGAGCCGTTGGCATTGCGCTGGGGCAAGTGAGGCCAAGCAGGAGAGCCTGCCGTCTGAGCCCGAGTGGGTCGGGGGGTGGGGACAAGTGTCACCCACTCACGGGGCGCGGCGCCGGAAGCCTGCCTGCTAAGGAGACACGGGAGGACGACGTGGGCAGGGGCACGGGCCCCGGTCTGAGCCAGCAGTCTGGGCAGAAGGCCGGCCTGTCCTGGGCTTCGAGGCCCAGGGCGACAGCAGGGCCTCGGCCACCAGTCCCTGGGGCAGCCTTGGGGGGGCTCCCAGGCGCCAGCCCCTGAACGCGCAGAAACCGCTCCCTGGAGCAGCGGGCCGTCGGCCCCCGTCTCCCTCCAGGGTGGGGCAGCGTTATGGGTGGCAGGGGCGGCCGGGGAAGTCGCGGGGACAGTCCCCCCACAGGCTCCCCGTCCCAGGGCCCGGGCGGTGCGCAGTGCTCCTGGAGCCTCTCCTCTCTGCGCGGGAATACGCGGGCCTCTTCCCGAGTCGGCCTGAACGCGAGAGGAAGAGGCCAGGCCCCGGCGAGCCCGGGAGAAGGCCGTCTGCGCAGAGGGGCCACCCCGGGCGACACACGCTGCTGCAAGGAGGAGGCCGCGTCTCCCGACATCGGCGAGGCCCTGGGAGCCCAGGGTCCGCACCGGGGCCCCGGGAAGCGAGGCCCCAGAAGCACCGACTCTCCCGCAACACTTCTCCCCTGTCGCGAGAGAGCGAACGCCCAAAGCCGGAGCCAGGAAGCAGCAGCGAGGCGCGGTCCGCTTCGTGCGAAAAACCTAGGCGAAAGCTCTGCCTTCGCTGGGGAATCAGGGTCGTGTCTGTGAGCTGCTGCTGGGTGCCGCAGCCGAGTGCTCAGCAGCGCTCTGGCAGAAACTACCCCGGAGTGAACGCCTCCTTGCCGGGACATCCCGCCTGCCCCAGACAGGAGCCCGGTCGCGCCTGGGGGACCGGCCTTCAGAAAAGGGACACGCCTGTCCCCTCGGTCCCCAGGAGCATGTCTGGGGAGAGCGCAGCACGCCAACCCGGCAGGGCAGCAGAGCCGTTGGCATTGCGCTGGGGCAAGTGAGGCCAAGCAGGAGAGCCTGCCGTCTGAGCCCGAGTGGGTCGGGGGGTGGGGACAAGTGTCACCCACTCACGGGGCCCGGCGCCGGAAGCCTGGCTGCCAAGGAGACACGGGGGGATGATGAGGGCAGGGGTGCGTGCTCCGGTCTGAGCCAGCAGTCTGGGCAGAAGGCAGGCCCGTCCTGGGCCTCGAGGCCCAGGGCGACAGCAGGGCCTCGGCCAGCAGTCCCTGGGGCAGCCTTGGGGGGGCTCCCAGGCGCCAGCCCCTGAAAGCGCAGAAACCACTCCCTGGAGCAGCGGGCCGTCGGCCCCCGTCTCCCTCCAGGGTGGGGCAGCGTTCTGGGTGGCAGGGGCGGCCGGGGAAGGCGCGGGGACAGTCCCCCCACAGGCTCCCCGTCCCAGGGCCCGGGCGGTGCGCAGTGCTCCTGGAGCCTCTCCTCTCTGCGCGGGAAGCCCCAGGCCTCTTCCCGAGTCGGCCTAAACGCGAGAGGAAGAGGCCAGGCCCCGGCGAGCCCGGGAGAAGGCCGTCTGCGCAGAGGGGCCACCCCGGGCGACACACGCTGCTGCACGGAGGAGGCCGCGTCTCCCGACATCGGCGAGGCCCTGGGAGCCCAGGGTCCGCACCTGGGCCCCGGGAAGCGAGGCCCCAGAAGCACCGACTCTCCCGCAGCACTTCTCCCCTGACGCGAGAGAGCGAACGCCCAAAGCCGGAGCGAGGAAGCAGCAGCGAGGCGCGGTCCGCTTCGTGCCGAAAACCTCGGGGAAAGCTCTTCCTTCGCTGGGGAATCAGGGTCGGGCCTGTGGTCTGCTGCTGGTTGCCGCAGCCGAGCGCTCTGCAGCGCTCTGGCAGAAACTACCCCGGAGTGAATGCCTCCTTGCCGGGACATCCCGCCTGCCCCAGACAGGAGCCCGGTCGCGCCTGGGGGACCGGCCTTCAGAAAAGGGACACGCCTGTCCCCTCGGTCCCCAGGAGCATGTCTGGGGAGAGCGCAGCACGCCGCCCCGGCAGGGCAGCCGAGCCGTTGGCATGGCGCTGGGGCAAGTGAAGCCAAGCAGGAGAGCCTGCCGTCTGAGCCCGAGTGGGTCGGGGGGTGGGGACAAGTGTCACCCACTCAAGGGGCCCGGCGCCGGAAGCCTGGCTGCTAAGGAGACACGGGGGGACGACGAGGGCAGGGGCGCGTGCTCCGGTCTGAGCCAGCAGTCTGGGCAGAAGGCAGGTCTGTCCTGGGCCTCGAGGCCCAGGGCGACAGCAGGGCCTCGGCCACCAGTCCCTGGGGGAGCCTTGCGGGGGCTCCCAGGCGCCAGCCCCTGAACGAGCAGAAACCGCTCCTTGGAGCAGCGGGCCGTCGGCCCCCGTGTCCCTCCAGGGTGGGGCAGCTTTCTGGGTGGCAGGGGCGGCCGGGGAAGGCGCGGGGACAGTCCCCCCACAGGCTCCCCGTCCCAGGGCCCGGGAGGTGCGCAGTGCTCCTGGAGCCTCTCCTCTCTGCACGGGAAGACGCGGGCCTCTTCCCGAGTCGGCCTGAACGCGAGAGGAAGAGGCCAGGCCCCGGCGAGCCCGGGAGAAGGCCGTCTGCTCAGAGGGGCCACCCCGGGCGACACACGCTGCTGCACGGAGGAGGCCGCGTCTCCCGACATCGGCGAGGCCCTGGGAGCCCAGGGTCCGCACCTGGGCCCCGGGAAGCGAGGCCCCAGAAGCACCGACTCTCCCGCAACACTTCTCCCCTGACGCGAGAGAGCGAACGCCCAAAGCCGGAGCGAGGAAGCAGCAGCGAGGCGCGGTCCGCTTCGTGCGGAAAACCTCCGGGAAAGCTCTTCCTTCGCTGGGGAATCAGGGTCGGGCCTGTGGTCTGCTGCTGGTTGCCGCAGCCGAGCGCTCTGCAGCGCTCTGGCAGAAACTACCCCGGAGTGAACGTCTCCTTGCCGGGACATCCCGCCTGCCCCAGACTGGAGCCCGGCCGCGCCTAGGGTATCAGCCTTCAGAAAAGGGACACGCCTGTCCCCTCGGTCCCCAGGAGCCTGTCCGGGGAGAGCGCAGCACGCCGCCCCGGCAGGGCAGCCGAGCCGTTGGCATTGCGCTGGGGCAAGTGAGGCCAAGCAGGAGAGCCTGCCGTCTGAGCCCGAGTGGGTCGGGGGGTGGGGACAAGTGTCACCCACTCACGGGGCGCGGCGCCGGAAGCCTGCCTGCTAAGGAGACACGGGAGGACGACGTGGGCAGGGGCGCGGGCCCCGGTCTGAGCCAGCAGTCTGGGCAGAAGGCCGGCCTGTCCTGGGCTTCGAGGCCCAGGGCGACAGCAGGGCCTCGGCCACCAGTCCCTGGGGCAGCCTTGGGGGGGCTCCCAGGCGCCAGCCCCTGAACGCGCAGAAACCGCTCCTTGGAGCAGCGGGCCGTCGGCCCCCGTCTCCCTCCAGGGTGGGGCAGCGTTCTGGGTGGCAGGGGCGGCCGGGGAAGTCGCGGGGACAGTCCCCCCACAGGCTCCCCGTCCCAGGGCCCGGGCGGTGCGCAGTGCTCCTGGAGCCTCTCCTCGCTGCGCGGGAAGCCGCAGGCCTCTTCCCGAGTCGGCCTGAACGCGAGAGGAAGAGGCCAGGCCCCGGCGAGCCCGGGAGAAGGCCGTCTCCGCAGAGGGGCCACCCCGGGCGACACACGCTGCTGCACGGAGGAGGCAACGTCTTCCGACATCGGCGAGGCCCTGGGAGCCCAGGGTCCGCACCTGGGCCCCGGGAAGCGAGGCCCCAGAAGCACCGACTCTCCCGCAACACTTCTCCCCTGTCGCGAGAGAGCGAACGCCCAAACCCGGAGCGAGGAAGCAGCAGCGAGGCGCGGTCCGCTTCGTGCGGAAAACCTAGGCGAAAGCTCTGCCTTCGCTGGGGAATCAGGGTCGGGTCTGTGGGCTGCTGCTGGGTGCCGCAGCCGAGTGCTCTGCAGCGCTCTGGCAGAAACTACCCCGGAGTGAACGCCTCCTTGACGGGACATCCCGCCTGCCCCAGACAGGAGCCCGGTCGCGCCTGGGGGACCGGCCTTCAGAAAAGGGACACGCCTGTCCCCTCGGTCCCCAGGAGCATGTCTGGGGAGAGCGCAGCACGCCGCCCCGGCAGTGCAGCCGAGCCGTTGGCATTGCGCTGGGGCAAGTGAGGCCAAGCAGGAGAGCCTGCCGTCTGAGCCCGAGTGGGTCGGGCGGTGGGGACAAGTGTCACCCACTCACGGGGCCCGGCGCCGGAAGCCTGGCTGCTAAGGAGACACGGGGGGACGACGAGGGCAGGGGCGCGTGCTCCGGTCTGAGCCAGCAGTCTGGGCAGAAGGCAGGCCTGTCCTGGGCCTCGAGGCCCAGGGCGACAGCAGGGCTCGGCCAGCAGTCCCTGGGGCAGCCTTGGGGGGGCTCCCAGGCGCCAGCCCCTGAACGCGCAGAAACCGCTCCTTGGAGCAGCGGGCCGTCGGCCCCCGTCTCCCTCCAGGGTGGGGCAGCTTTCTGGGTGGCAGGGGCGGCCGGGGAAGGCGCGGGGACATTCCCCCCAGAGGCTCCCCGTCCCAGGGCCCGGGCGGTGCGCAGTGCTCCTGGAGCCTCTCCTCTCTGCGCGGGAAGACGCGGGCCTCTTCCCGAGTCGGCCTGAACGCGAGAGGAAGAGGCCAGGCCCCGGCGAGCCCGGGAGAAGGCCGTCTGCGCAGAGGGGCCACCCCGGGCGACACACGCTGCTGCACGGAGGAGGCCGCGTCTCCCGACATCGGCGAGGCCCTGGGAGCCCAGGGTCCGCACCTGGGCCCCGGGAAGCGAGGCCCCAGAAGCACCGACTCTCCCGCAGCACTTCTCCCCTGACGCGAGAGAGCGAACGCCCAAAGCCGGAGCGAGGAAGCAGCAGCGAGGCGCGGTCCGCTTCGTGCCGAAAACCTCGGGGAAAGCTCTTCCTTCGCTGGGGAATCAGGGTCGGGCCTGTGGTCTGCTGCTGGTTGCCGCAGCCGAGCGCTCTGCAGCGCTCTGGCAGAAACTACCCCGGAGTGAATGCCTCCTTGCCGGGACATCCCGCCTGCCCCAGACTGGAGCCCGGCCGCGCCTAGGGTATCAGCCTTCAGAAAAGGGACACGCCTGTCCCCTCGGTCCCCAGGAGCCTGTCCGGGGAGAGCGCAGCACGCCGCCCCGGCAGGGCAGCCGAGCCGTTGGCATTGCGCTGGGGCAAGTGAGGCCAAGCAGGAGAGCCTGCCGTCTGAGCCCGAGTGGGTCGGGGGGTGGGGACAAGTGTCACCCACTCACGGGGCCCGGCGCCGGAAGCCTGGCTGCTAAGGAGACACGGGGGGACGACGAGGGCAGGGGCGCGTGCTCCGGTCTGAGCCAGCAGTCTGGGCAGAAGGCAGGCCCGTCCTGGGCCTCGAGGCCCAGGGCGACAGCAGGGCCTCGGCCAGCAGTCCCTGGGGCAGCCTTGGGGGGGCTCCCAGGCGCCAACGCCTGAACGCGCAGAAACCGCTCCCTGGAGCAGCGGGCCGTCGGCCCCCGTCTCCCTCCAGGGTGGGGCAGCGTTCTGGGTGGCAGGGGCGGCCGGGGACGGCGCGGGGACAGTCCCCCCACAGGCTCCCCGTCCCAGGGCCCGGGCGGTGCGCAGTGCTCCTGGAGCCTCTCCTCTCTGCGCGGGAAGCCCCAGGCCTCTTCCCGAGTCGGCCTGAACGCGAGAGGAAGAGGCCAGGCCCCGGCGAGCCCGGGAGAAGGCCGTCTGCGCAGAGGGGCCACCCCGGGCGACACACGCTGCTGCAAGGAGGAGGCCGCGTCTCCCGACATCGGCGAGGCCCTGGGAGCCCAGGGTCCGCACCTGGGCCCCGGGAAGCGAGGCCCCAGAAGCACCGACTCTCCCGCAACACTTCTCCCCTGTCGCGAGAGAGCGAACGCCCAAAGCCGGAGCGAGGAAGCAGCAGCGAGGCGCGGTCCGCTTCGTGCGGAAAACCTAGGCGAAAGCTCTGCCTTCGCTGGGGAATCAGGGTCGTGTCTGTGAGCTGCTGCTGGGTGCCGCAGCCGAGTGCTCAGCAGCGCTCTGGCAGAAACTACCCCGGAGTGAACGCCTCCTTGCCGGGACATCCCGCCTGCCCCAGACAGGAGCCCGGTCGCGCCTGGGGGACCGGCCTTCAGAAAAGGGACACGCCTGTCCCCTCGGTCCCCAGGAGCATGTCTGGGGAGAGCGCAGCACGCCGCCCCGGCAGGGCAGCCGAGCCGTTGGCATTGCACTGGGGCAAGTGAGGCCAAGCAGGAGAGCCTGCCGTCTGAGCCCGAGTGGGTCGGGGGGTGGGGACAAGTGTCACCCACTCACGGGGCCCGGCACCGGAAGCCTGGCTGCTAAGGAGACACGGGGGGACGACGAGGGCAGGGGCGCGTGCTCCGGTCTGAGCCAGCAGTCTGGGCAGAAGGCAGGCCTGTCCTGGGCCTCGAGGCCCAGGGCGACAGCAAGGCCTCGGCCACCAGTCCCTGGGGCAGCCTTGGGGGGGCTCCCAGGCGCCAGCCCCTGAACGCGCAGAAACCGCTCCTTGGAGCAGCGGGCCGTCGGCCCCCGTCTCCCTCCAGGGTGGGGCAGCTTTCTGGGTGGCAGGGGCGGCCGGGGAAGGCGCGGGGACATTCCCCCCAGAGGCTCCCCGTCCCAGGGCCCGGGCGGTGCGCAGTGCTCCTGGAGCCTCTCCTCTCTGCGCGGGAAGACGCGGGCCTCTTCCCGAGTCGGCCTGAACGCGAGAGGAAGAGGCCAGGCCCCGGCGAGCCCGGGAGAAGGCCGTCTGCGCAGAGGGGCCACCCCGGGCGACACACGCTGCTGCACGGAGGAGGCCGCGTCTCCCGACATCGGCGAGGCCCTGGGAGCCCAGGGTCCGCACCTGGGCCCCGGGAAGCGAGGCCCCAGAAGCACCGACTCTCCCGCAGCACTTCTCCCCTGACGCGAGAGAGCGAACGCCCAAAGCCGGAGCGAGGAAGCAGCAGCGAGGCGCGGTCCGCTTCGTGCGGAAAACCTCGGGGAAAGCTCTTCCTTCGCTGGGGAATCAGGGTCGGGCCTGTGGTTGCTGCTGGTTGCCGCAGCCGAGCGCTCTGCAGCGCTCTGGCAGAAACTACCCCGGAGTGAACGCCTCCTTGCCGGGACATCCCGCCTGCCCCAGACAGGAGCCCGGTCGCGCCTGGGGGACCGGCCTTCAGAAAAGGGACACGCCTGTCCCCTCGGTCCCCAGGAGCATGTCTGGGGAGAGCGCAGCACGCCGCCCCGGCAGGGCAGCCGAGCCGTTGGCATTGCGCTGGGGCAAGTGAGGCCAAGCAGGAGAGCCTGCCGTCTGAGCCCGAGTGGGTCGGGGGGTGGGGACAAGTGTCACCCACTCACGGGGCCCGGCGCCAGAAGCCTGGCTGCTAAGGAGACACGGGAGGACGACGTGGGCAGGGGCGCGGGCCCCGGTCTGAGCCAGCAGTCTGGGCAGAAGGCCGGCCTGTCCTGGGCTTCGAGGCCCAGGGCGACAGCAGGGCCTCGGCCACCAGTCCCTGGGGCAGCCTTGGGGGGGCTCCCAGGCGCCAGCCCCTGAACGCGCAGAAACCGCTCCCTGGAGCAGCGGGCCGTCGGCCCCCGTCTCCCTCCAGGGTGGGGCAGCGTTATGGGTGGCAGGGGCGGCCGGGGAAGTCGCGGGGACAGTCCCCCCACAGGCTCCCCGTCCCAGGGCCCGGGCGGTGCGCAGTGCTCCTGGAGCCTCTCCTCTCTGCGCGGGAATACGCGGGCCTCTTCCCGAGTCGGCCTGAACGCGAGAGGAAGAGGCCAGGCCCCGGCGAGCCCGGGAGAAGGCCGTCTGCGCAGAGGGGCCACCCCGGGCGACACACGCTGCTGCAAGGAGGAGGCCGCGTCTCCCGACATCGGCGAGGCCCTGGGAGCCCAGGGTCCGCACCGGGGCCCCGGGAAGCGAGGCCCCAGAAGCACCGACTCTCCCGCAACACTTCTCCCCTGTCGCGAGAGAGCGAACGCCCAAAGCCGGAGCCAGGAAGCAGCAGCGAGGCGCGGTCCGCTTCGTGCGAAAAACCTAGGCGAAAGCTCTGCCTTCGCTGGGGAATCAGGGTCGTGTCTGTGAGCTGCTGCTGGGTGCCGCAGCCGAGTGCTCAGCAGCGCTCTGGCAGAAACTACCCCGGAGTGAACGCCTCCTTGCCGGGACATCCCGCCTGCCCCAGACAGGAGCCCGGTCGCGCCTGGGGGACCGGCCTTCAGAAAAGGGACACGCCTGTCCCCTCGGTCCCCAGGAGCATGTCTGGGGAGAGCGCAGCACGCCAACCCGGCAGGGCAGCAGAGCCGTTGGCATTGCGCTGGGGCAAGTGAGGCCAAGCAGGAGAGCCTGCCGTCTGAGCCCGAGTGGGTCGGGGGGTGGGGACAAGTGTCACCCACTCACGGGGCCCGGCGCCGGAAGCCTGGCTGCCAAGGAGACACGGGGGGATGATGAGGGCAGGGGCGCGTGCTCCGGTCTGAGCCAGCAGTCTGGGCAGAAGGCAGGCCCGTCCTGGGCCTCGAGGCCCAGGGCGACAGCAGGGCCTCGGCCAGCAGTCCCTGGGGCAGCCTTGGGGGGGCTCCCAGGCGCCAGCCCCTGAAAGCGCAGAAACCACTCCCTGGAGCAGCGGGCCGTCGGCCCCCGTCTCCCTCCAGGGTGGGGCAGCGTTCTGGGTGGCAGGGGCGGCCGGGGAAGGCGCGGGGACAGTCCCCCCACAGGCTCCCCGTCCCAGGGCCCGGGCGGTGCGCAGTGCTCCTGGAGCCTCTCCTCTCTGCGCGGGAAGCCCCAGGCCTCTTCCCGAGTCGGCCTAAACGCGAGAGGAAGAGGCCAGGCCCCGGCGAGCCCGGGAGAAGGCCGTCTGCGCAGAGGGGCCACCCCGGGCGACACACGCTGCTGCACGGAGGAGGCCGCGTCTCCCGACATCGGCGAGGCCCTGGGAGCCCAGGGTCCGCACCTGGGCCCCGGGAAGCGAGGCCCCAGAAGCACCGACTCTCCCGCAGCACTTCTCCCCTGACGCGAGAGAGCGAACGCCCAAAGCCGGAGCGAGGAAGCAGCAGCGAGGCGCGGTCCGCTTCGTGCCGAAAACCTCGGGGAAAGCTCTTCCTTCGCTGGGGAATCAGGGTCGGGCCTGTGGTCTGCTGCTGGTTGCCGCAGCCGAGCGCTCTGCAGCGCTCTGGCAGAAACTACCCCGGAGTGAATGCCTCCTTGCCGGGACATCCCGCCTGCCCCAGACTGGAGCCCGGCCGCGCCTAGGGTATCAGCCTTCAGAAAAGGGACACGCCTGTCCCCTCGGTCCCCAGGAGCCTGTCCGGGGAGAGCGCAGCACGCCGCCCCGGCAGGGCAGCCGAGCCGTTGGCATTGCGCTGGGGCAAGTGAGGCCAAGCAGGAGAGCCTGCCGTCTGAGCCCGAGTGGGTCGGGGGGTGGGGACAAGTGTCACCCACTCACGGGGCCCGGCGCCGGAAGCCTGGCTGCTAAGGAGACACGGGGGGACGACGAGGGCAGGGGCGCGTGCTCCGGTCTGAGCCAGCAGTCTGGGCAGAAGGCAGGCCCGTCCTGGGCCTCGAGGCCCAGGGCGACAGCAGGGCCTCGGCCAGCAGTCCCTGGGGCAGCCTTGGGGGGGCTCCCAGGCGCCAACGCCTGAACGCGCAGAAACCGCTCCCTGGAGCAGCGGGCCGTCGGCCCCCGTCTCCCTCCAGGGTGGGGCAGCGTTCTGGGTGGCAGGGGCGGCCGGGGACGGCGCGGGGACAGTCCCCCCACAGGCTCCCCGTCCCAGGGCCCGGGCGGTGCGCAGTGCTCCTGGAGCCTCTCCTCTCTGCGCGGGACGCCGCAGGCCTCTTCCCGAGTCGGCCTGAACGCGAGAGGAAGAGGCCAGGCCCCGGCGAGCCCGGGAGAAGGCCGTCTGCGCAGAGGGGCCACCCCGGGCGACACACGCTGCTGCAAGGAGGAGGCCGCGTCTCCCGACATCGGCGAGGCCCTGGGAGCCCAGGGTCCGCACCTGGGCCCCGGGAAGCGAGGCCCCAGAAGCACCGACTCTCCCGCAACACTTCTCCCCTGTCGCGAGAGAGCGAACGCCCAAAGCCGGAGCGAGGAAGCAGCAGCGAGGCGCGGTCCGCTTCGTGCGGAAAACCTAGGCGAAAGCTCTGCCTTCGCTGGGGAATCAGGGTCGTGTCTGTGAGCTGCTGCTGGGTGCCGCAGCCGAGTGCTCAGCAGCGCTCTGGCAGAAACTACCCCGGAGTGAACGCCTCCTTGCCGGGACATCCCGCCTGCCCCAGACAGGAGCCCGGTCGCGCCTGGGGGACCGGCCTTCAGAAAAGGGACACGCCTGTCCCCTCGGTCCCCAGGAGCATGTCTGGGGAGAGCGCAGCACGCCGCCCCGGCAGGGCAGCCGAGCCGTTGGCATTGCACTGGGGCAAGTGAGGCCAAGCAGGAGAGCCTGCCGTCTGAGCCCGAGTGGGTCGGGGGGTGGGGACAAGTGTCACCCACTCACGGGGCCCGGCACCGGAAGCCTGGCTGCTAAGGAGACACGGGGGGACGACGAGGGCAGGGGCGCGTGCTCCGGTCTGAGCCAGCAGTCTGGGCAGAAGGCAGGCCTGTCCTGGGCCTCGAGGCCCAGGGCGACAGCAAGGCCTCGGCCACCAGTCCCTGGGGCAGCCTTGGGGGGGCTCCCAGGCGCCAGCCCCTGAACGTGCAGAAACCGCTCCTTGGAGCAGCGGGCCGTCGGCCCCCGTCTCCCTCCAGGGTGGGGCAGCTTTCTGGGTGGCAGGGGCGGCCGGGGAAGGCGCGGGGACATTCCCCCCAGAGGCTCCCCGTCCCAGGGCCCGGGCGGTGCGCAGTGCTCCTGGAGCCTCTCCTCTCTGCGCGGGAAGACGCGGGCCTCTTCCCGAGTCGGCCTGAACGCGAGAGGAAGAGGCCAGGCCCCGGCGAGCCCGGGAGAAGGCCGTCTGCGCAGAGGGGCCACCCCGGGCGACACACGCTGCTGCACGGAGGAGGCCGCGTCTCCCGACATCGGCGAGGCCCTGGGAGCCCAGGGTCCGCACCTGGGCCCCGGGAAGCGAGGCCCCAGAAGCACCGACTCTCCCGCAGCACTTCTCCCCTGACGCGAGAGAGCGAACGCCCAAAGCCGGAGCGAGGAAGCAGCAGCGAGGCGCGGTCCGCTTCGTGCCGAAAACCTCGGGGAAAGCTCTTCCTTCGCTGGGGAATCAGGGTCGGGCCTGTGGTCTGCTGCTGGTTGCCGCAGCCGAGCGCTCTGCAGCGCTCTGGCAGAAACTACCCCGGAGTGAATGCCTCCTTGCCGGGACATCCCGCCTGCCCCAGACTGGAGCCCGGCCGCGCCTAGGGTATCAGCCTTCAGAAAAGGGACACGCCTGTCCCCTCGGTCCCCAGGAGCCTGTCCGGGGAGAGCGCAGCACGCCGCCCCGGCAGGGCAGCCGAGCCGTTGGCATTGCGCTGGGGCAAGTGAGGCCAAGCAGGAGAGCCTGCCGTCTGAGCCCGAGTGGGTCGGGGGGTGGGGACAAGTGTCACCCACTCACGGGGCCCGGCGCCGGAAGCCTGGCTGCTAAGGAGACACGGGGGGACGACGAGGGCAGGGGCGCGTGCTCCGGTCTGAGCCAGCAGTCTGGGCAGAAGGCAGGCCCGTCCTGGGCCTCGAGGCCCAGGGCGACAGCAGGGCCTCGGCCAGCAGTCCCTGGGGCAGCCTTGGGGGGGCTCCCAGGCGCCAACGCCTGAACGCGCAGAAACCGCTCCCTGGAGCAGCGGGCCGTCGGCCCCCGTCTCCCTCCAGGGTGGGGCACCGTTCTGGGTGGCAGGGGCGGCCGGGGACGGCGCGGGGACAGTCCCCCCACAGGCTCCCCGTCCCAGGGCCCGGGCGGTGCGCAGTGCTCCTGGAGCCTCTCCTCTCTGCGCGGGAAGCCCCAGGCCTCTTCCCGAGTCGGCCTGAACGCGAGAGGAAGAGGCCAGGCCCCGGCGAGCCCGGGAGAAGGCCGTCTGCGCAGAGGGGCCACCCCGGGCGACACACGCTGCTGCAAGGAGGAGGCCGCGTCTCCCGACATCGGCGAGGCCCTGGGAGCCCAGGGTCCGCACCTGGGCCCCGGGAAGCGAGGCCCCAGAAGCACCGACTCTCCCGCAACACTTCTCCCCTGTCGCGAGAGAGCGAACGCCCAAAGCCGGAGCGAGGAAGCAGCAGCGAGGCGCGGTCCGCTTCGTGCGGAAAACCTAGGCGAAAGCTCTGCCTTCGCTGGGGAATCAGGGTCGTGTCTGTGAGCTGCTGCTGGGTGCCGCAGCCGAGTGCTCAGCAGCGCTCTGGCAGAAACTACCCCGGAGTGAACGCCTCCTTGCCGGGACATCCCGCCTGCCCCAGACAGGAGCCCGGTCGCGCCTGGGGGACCGGCCTTCAGAAAAGGGACACGCCTGTCCCCTCGGTCCCCAGGAGCATGTCTGGGGAGAGCGCAGCACGCCGCCCCGGCAGGGCAGCCGAGCCGTTGGCATTGCACTGGGGCAAGTGAGGCCAAGCAGGAGAGCCTGCCGTCTGAGCCCGAGTGGGTCGGGGGGTGGGGACAAGTGTCACCCACTCACGGGGCCCGGCACCGGAAGCCTGGCTGCTAAGGAGACACGGGGGGACGACGAGGGCAGGGGCGCGTGCTCCGGTCTGAGCCAGCAGTCTGGGCAGAAGGCAGGCCTGTCCTGGGCCTCGAGGCCCAGGGCGACAGCAAGGCCTCGGCCACCAGTCCCTGGGGCAGCCTTGGGGGGGCTCCCAGGCGCCAGCCCCTGAACGCGCAGAAACCGCTCCTTGGAGCAGCGGGCCGTCGGCCCCCGTCTCCCTCCAGGGTGGGGCAGCTTTCTGGGTGGCAGGGGCGGCCGGGGAAGGCGCGGGGACATTCCCCCCAGAGGCTCCCCGTCCCAGGGCCCGGGCGGTGCGCAGTGCTCCTGGAGCCTCTCCTCTCTGCGCGGGAAGACGCGGGCCTCTTCCCGAGTCGGCCTGAACGCGAGAGGAAGAGGCCAGGCCCCGGCGAGCCCGGGAGAAGGCCGTCTGCGCAGAGGGGCCACCCCGGGCGACACACGCTGCTGCACGGAGGAGGCCGCGTCTCCCGACATCGGCGAGGCCCTGGGAGCCCAGGGTCCGCACCTGGGCCCCGGGAAGCGAGGCCCCAGAAGCACCGACTCTCCCGCAGCACTTCTCCCCTGACGCGAGAGAGCGAACGCCCAAAGCCGGAGCGAGGAAGCAGCAGCGAGGCGCGGTCCGCTTCGTGCGGAAAACCTCGGGGAAAGCTCTTCCTTCGCTGGGGAATCAGGGTCGGGCCTGTGGTTGCTGCTGGTTGCCGCAGCCGAGCGCTCTGCAGCGCTCTGGCAGAAACTACCCCGGAGTGAACGCCTCCTTGCCGGGACATCCCGCCTGCCCCAGACTGGAGCCCGGCCGCGCCTAGGGTATCAGCCTTCAGAAAAGGGACACGCCTGTCCCCTCGGTCCCCAGGAGCCTGTCCGGGGAGAGCGCAGCACGCCGCCCCGGCAGGGCAGCCGAGCCGTTGGCATTGCGCTGGGGCAAGTGAGGCCAAGCAGGAGAGCCTGCCGTCTGAGCCCGAGTGGGTCGGGGGGTGGGGACAAGTGTCACCCACTCACGGGGCGCGGCGCCGGAAGCCTGCCTGCTAAGGAGACACGGGAGGACGACGTGGGCAGGGGCACGGGCCCCGGTCTGAGCCAGCAGTCTGGGCAGAAGGCCGGCCTGTCCTGGGCTTCGAGGCCCAGGGCGACAGCAGGGCCTCGGCCACCAGTCCCTGGGGCAGCCTTGGGGGGGCTCCCAGGCGCCAGCCCCTGAACGCGCAGAAACCGCTCCCTGGAGCAGCGGGCCGTCGGCCCCCGTCTCCCTCCAGGGTGGGGCAGCGTTATGGGTGGCAGGGGCGGCCGGGGAAGTCGCGGGGACAGTCCCCCCACAGGCTCCCCGTCCCAGGGCCCGGGCGGTGCGCAGTGCTCCTGGAGCCTCTCCTCTCTGCGCGGGAATACGCGGGCCTCTTCCCGAGTCGGCCTGAACGCGAGAGGAAGAGGCCAGGCCCCGGCGAGCCCGGGAGAAGGCCGTCTGCGCAGAGGGGCCACCCCGGGCGACACACGCTGCTGCAAGGAGGAGGCCGCGTCTCCCGACATCGGCGAGGCCCTGGGAGCCCAGGGTCCGCACCGGGGCCCCGGGAAGCGAGGCCCCAGAAGCACCGACTCTCCCGCAACACTTCTCCCCTGTCGCGAGAGAGCGAACGCCCAAAGCCGGAGCCAGGAAGCAGCAGCGAGGCGCGGTCCGCTTCGTGCGAAAAACCTAGGCGAAAGCTCTGCCTTCGCTGGGGAATCAGGGTCGTGTCTGTGAGCTGCTGCTGGGTGCCGCAGCCGAGTGCTCAGCAGCGCTCTGGCAGAAACTACCCCGGAGTGAACGCCTCCTTGCCGGGACATCCCGCCTGCCCCAGACAGGAGCCCGGTCGCGCCTGGGGGACCGGCCTTCAGAAAAGGGACACGCCTGTCCCCTCGGTCCCCAGGAGCATGTCTGGGGAGAGCGCAGCACGCCAACCCGGCAGGGCAGCAGAGCCGTTGGCATTGCGCTGGGGCAAGTGAGGCCAAGCAGGAGAGCCTGCCGTCTGAGCCCGAGTGGGTCGGGGGGTGGGGACAAGTGTCACCCACTCACGGGGCCCGGCGCCGGAAGCCTGGCTGCCAAGGAGACACGGGGGGATGATGAGGGCAGGGGCGCGTGCTCCGGTCTGAGCCAGCAGTCTGGGCAGAAGGCAGGCCCGTCCTGGGCCTCGAGGCCCAGGGCGACAGCAGGGCCTCGGCCAGCAGTCCCTGGGGCAGCCTTGGGGGGGCTCCCAGGCGCCAGCCCCTGAAAGCGCAGAAACCACTCCCTGGAGCAGCGGGCCGTCGGCCCCCGTCTCCCTCCAGGGTGGGGCAGCGTTCTGGGTGGCAGGGGCGGCCGGGGAAGGCGCGGGGACAGTCCCCCCACAGGCTCCCCGTCCCAGGGCCCGGGCGGTGCGCAGTGCTCCTGGAGCCTCTCCTCTCTGCGCGGGAAGCCCCAGGCCTCTTCCCGAGTCGGCCTAAACGCGAGAGGAAGAGGCCAGGCCCCGGCGAGCCCGGGAGAAGGCCGTCTGCGCAGAGGGGCCACCCCGGGCGACACACGCTGCTGCACGGAGGAGGCCGCGTCTCCCGACATCGGCGAGGCCCTGGGAGCCCAGGGTCCGCACCTGGGCCCCGGGAAGCGAGGCCCCAGAAGCACCGACTCTCCCGCAGCACTTCTCCCCTGACGCGAGAGAGCGAACGCCCAAAGCCGGAGCGAGGAAGCAGCAGCGAGGCGCGGTCCGCTTCGTGCCGAAAACCTCGGGGAAAGCTCTTCCTTCGCTGGGGAATCAGGGTCGGGCCTGTGGTCTGCTGCTGGTTGCCGCAGCCGAGCGCTCTGCAGCGCTCTGGCAGAAACTACCCCGGAGTGAATGCCTCCTTGCCGGGACATCCCGCCTGCCCCAGACTGGAGCCCGGCCGCGCCTAGGGTATCAGCCTTCAGAAAAGGGACACGCCTGTCCCCTCGGTCCCCAGGAGCCTGTCCGGGGAGAGCGCAGCACGCCGCCCCGGCAGGGCAGCCGAGCCGTTGGCATTGCGCTGGGGCAAGTGAGGCCAAGCAGGAGAGCCTGCCGTCTGAGCCCGAGTGGGTCGGGGGGTGGGGACAAGTGTCACCCACTCACGGGGCCCGGCGCCGGAAGCCTGGCTGCTAAGGAGACACGGGGGGACGACGAGGGCAGGGGCGCGTGCTCCGGTCTGAGCCAGCAGTCTGGGCAGAAGGCAGGCCCGTCCTGGGCCTCGAGGCCCAGGGCGACAGCAGGGCCTCGGCCAGCAGTCCCTGGGGCAGCCTTGGGGGGGCTCCCAGGCGCCAACGCCTGAACGCGCAGAAACCGCTCCCTGGAGCAGCGGGCCGTCGGCCCCCGTCTCCCTCCAGGGTGGGGCAGCGTTCTGGGTGGCAGGGGCGGCCGGGGACGGCGCGGGGACAGTCCCCCCACAGGCTCCCCGTCCCAGGGCCCGGGCGGTGCGCAGTGCTCCTGGAGCCTCTCCTCTCTGCGCGGGACGCCGCAGGCCTCTTCCCGAGTCGGCCTGAACGCGAGAGGAAGAGGCCAGGCCCCGGCGAGCCCGGGAGAAGGCCGTCTGCGCAGAGGGGCCACCCCGGGCGACACACGCTGCTGCAAGGAGGAGGCCGCGTCTCCCGACATCGGCGAGGCCCTGGGAGCCCAGGGTCCGCACCTGGGCCCCGGGAAGCGAGGCCCCAGAAGCACCGACTCTCCCGCAACACTTCTCCCCTGTCGCGAGAGAGCGAACGCCCAAAGCCGGAGCGAGGAAGCAGCAGCGAGGCGCGGTCCGCTTCGTGCGGAAAACCTAGGCGAAAGCTCTGCCTTCGCTGGGGAATCAGGGTCGTGTCTGTGAGCTGCTGCTGGGTGCCGCAGCCGAGTGCTCAGCAGCGCTCTGGCAGAAACTACCCCGGAGTGAACGCCTCCTTGCCGGGACATCCCGCCTGCCCCAGACAGGAGCCCGGTCGCGCCTGGGGGACCGGCCTTCAGAAAAGGGACACGCCTGTCCCCTCGGTCCCCAGGAGCATGTCTGGGGAGAGCGCAGCACGCCGCCCCGGCAGGGCAGCCGAGCCGTTGGCATTGCACTGGGGCAAGTGAGGCCAAGCAGGAGAGCCTGCCGTCTGAGCCCGAGTGGGTCGGGGGGTGGGGACAAGTGTCACCCACTCACGGGGCCCGGCACCGGAAGCCTGGCTGCTAAGGAGACACGGGGGGACGACGAGGGCAGGGGCGCGTGCTCCGGTCTGAGCCAGCAGTCTGGGCAGAAGGCAGGCCTGTCCTGGGCCTCGAGGCCCAGGGCGACAGCAAGGCCTCGGCCACCAGTCCCTGGGGCAGCCTTGGGGGGGCTCCCAGGCGCCAGCCCCTGAACGTGCAGAAACCGCTCCTTGGAGCAGCGGGCCGTCGGCCCCCGTCTCCCTCCAGGGTGGGGCAGCTTTCTGGGTGGCAGGGGCGGCCGGGGAAGGCGCGGGGACATTCCCCCCAGAGGCTCCCCGTCCCAGGGCCCGGGCGGTGCGCAGTGCTCCTGGAGCCTCTCCTCTCTGCGCGGGAAGACGCGGGCCTCTTCCCGAGTCGGCCTGAACGCGAGAGGAAGAGGCCAGGCCCCGGCGAGCCCGGGAGAAGGCCGTCTGCGCAGAGGGGCCACCCCGGGCGACACACGCTGCTGCACGGAGGAGGCCGCGTCTCCCGACATCGGCGAGGCCCTGGGAGCCCAGGGTCCGCACCTGGGCCCCGGGAAGCGAGGCCCCAGAAGCACCGACTCTCCCGCAGCACTTCTCCCCTGACGCGAGAGAGCGAACGCCCAAAGCCGGAGCGAGGAAGCAGCAGCGAGGCGCGGTCCGCTTCGTGCCGAAAACCTCGGGGAAAGCTCTTCCTTCGCTGGGGAATCAGGGTCGGGCCTGTGGTCTGCTGCTGGTTGCCGCAGCCGAGCGCTCTGCAGCGCTCTGGCAGAAACTACCCCGGAGTGAATGCCTCCTTGCCGGGACATCCCGCCTGCCCCAGACTGGAGCCCGGCCGCGCCTAGGGTATCAGCCTTCAGAAAAGGGACACGCCTGTCCCCTCGGTCCCCAGGAGCCTGTCCGGGGAGAGCGCAGCACGCCGCCCCGGCAGGGCAGCCGAGCCGTTGGCATTGCGCTGGGGCAAGTGAGGCCAAGCAGGAGAGCCTGCCGTCTGAGCCCGAGTGGGTCGGGGGGTGGGGACAAGTGTCACCCACTCACGGGGCGCGGCGCCGGAAGCCTGCCTGCTAAGGAGACACGGGAGGACGACGTGGGCAGGGGCACGGGCCCCGGTCTGAGCCAGCAGTCTGGGCAGAAGGCCGGCCTGTCCTGGGCTTCGAGGCCCAGGGCGACAGCAGGGCCTCGGCCACCAGTCCCTGGGGCAGCCTTGGGGGGGCTCCCAGGCGCCAGCCCCTGAACGCGCAGAAACCGCTCCCTGGAGCAGCGGGCCGTCGGCCCCCGTCTCCCTCCAGGGTGGGGCAGCGTTATGGGTGGCAGGGGCGGCCGGGGAAGGCGCGGGGACAGTCCCCCCACAGGCTCCCCGTCCCAGGGCCCGGGCGGTGCGCAGTGCTCCTGGAGCCTCTCCTCTCTGCGCGGGAATACGCGGGCCTCTTCCCGAGTCGGCCTGAACGCGAGAGGAAGAGGCCAGGCCCCGGCGAGCCCGGGAGAAGGCCGTCTGCGCAGAGGGGCCACCCCGGGCGACACACGCTGCTGCAAGGAGGAGGCCGCGTCTCCCGACATCGGCGAGGCCCTGGGAGCCCAGGGTCCGCACCGGGGCCCCGGGAAGCGAGGCCCCAGAAGCACCGACTCTCCCGCAACACTTCTCCCCTGTCGCGAGAGAGCGAACGCCCAAAGCCGGAGCGAGGAAGCAGCAGCGAGGCGCGGTCCGCTTCGTGCGAAAAACCTAGGCGAAAGCTCTGCCTTCGCTGGGGAATCAGGGTCGTGTCTGTGAGCTGCTGCTGGGTGCCGCAGCCGAGTGCTCAGCAGCGCTCTGGCAGAAACTACCCCGGAGTGAACGCCTCCTTGCCGGGACATCCCGCCTGCCCCAGACAGGAGCCCGGTCGCGCCTGGGGGACCGGCCTTCAGAAAAGGGACACGCCTGTCCCCTCGGTCCCCAGGAGCATGTCTGGGGAGAGCGCAGCACGCCGCCCCGGCAGGGCAGCCGAGCCGTTGGCATTGCGCTGGGGCAAGTGAGGCCAAGCAGGAGAGCCTGCCGTCTGAGCCCGAGTGGGTCGGGGGGTGGGGACAAGTGTCACCCACTCACGGGGCCCGGCGCCGGAAGCCTGGCTGCCAAGGAGACACGGGGGGATGATGAGGGCAGGGGCGCGTGCTCCGGTCTGAGCCAGCAGTCTGGGCAGAAGGCAGGCCCGTCCTGGGCCTCGAGGCCCAGGGCGACAGCAGGGCCTCGGCCAGCAGTCCCTGGGGCAGCCTTGGGGGGGCTCCCAGGCGCCAGCCCCTGAAAGCGCAGAAACCACTCCCTGGAGCAGCGGGCCGTCGGCCCCCGTCTCCCTCCAGGGTGGGGCAGCGTTCTGGGTGGCAGGGGCGGCCGGGGAAGGCGCGGGGACAGTCCCCCCACAGGCTCCCCGTCCCAGGGCCCGGGCGGTGCGCAGTGCTCCTGGAGCCTCTCCTCTCTGCGCGGGAAGCCCCAGGCCTCTTCCCGAGTCGGCCTGAACGCGAGAGGAAGAGGCCAGGCCCCGGCGAGCCCGGGAGAAGGCCGTCTGCGCAGAGGGGCCACCCCGGGCGACACACGCTGCTGCAAGGAGGAGGCCGCGTCTCCCGACATCGGCGAGGCCCTGGGAGCCCAGGGTCCGCACCTGGGCCCCGGGAAGCGAGGCCCCAGAAGCACCGACTCTCCCGCAACACTTCTCCCCTGTCGCGAGAGAGCGAACGCCCAAAGCCGGAGCGAGGAAGCAGCAGCGAGGCGCGGTCCGCTTCGTGCGGAAAACCTAGGCGAAAGCTCTGCCTTCGCTGGGGAATCAGGGTGGGGTCTGTGGGCTGCTGCTGGGTGCCGCAGCCGAGTGCTCTGCAGCGCTCTGGCAGAAACTACCCCGGAGTGAACGCCTCCTTGACGGGACATCCCGCCTGCCCCAGACAGGAGCCCGGTCGCGCCTGGGGGACCGGCATTAAGAAAAGGGACACGCCTGTCCCCTCGGTCCCCAGGAGCATGTCTGGGGAGAGCGCAGCACGCCGCCCCGGCAGTGCAGCCGAGCCGTTGGCATTGCGCTGGGGCAAGTGAGGCCAAGCAGGAGAGCCTGCCGTCTGAGCCCGAGTGGGTCGGGCGGTGGGGACAAGTGTCACCCACTCACGGGGCCCGGCGCCGGAAGCCTGGCTGCTAAGGAGACACGGGGGGACGACGAGGGCAGGGGCGCGTGCTCCGGTCTGAGCCAGCAGTCTGGGCAGAAGGCAGGCCTGTCCTGGGCCTCGAGGCCCAGGGCGACAGCAGGGCTCGGCCAGCAGTCCCTGGGGCAGCCTTGGGGGGGCTCCCAGGCGCCAGCCCCTGAACGCGCAGAAACCGCTCCCTGGAGCAGCCGGCCGTCGGCCCCCGTCTCCCTCCAGGGTGGGGCAGCGTTCTGGGTGGCAGGGGCGGCCGGGGAAGGCGCGGGGACAGTCCCCCCACAGGCTCCCCGTCCCACGGCCCGGGCGGTGCGCAGTGCTCCTGGAGCCTCTCCTCGCTGCGCGGGAAGCCGCAGGCCTCTTCCCGAGTCGGCCTGAACGCGAAAGGAAGAGGCCAGGCCCCGGCGAGCCCGGGAGAAGGCCGTCTGCGCAGAGGGGCCACCCCGGGCGACACACGCTGCTGCACGGAGGAGGCCGCGTCTCCCGACATCGGCGAGGCCCTGGGAGCCCAGGGTCCGCACCTGGGCCCCGGGAAGCGAGGCCCCAGAAGCACCGACTCTCCCGCAGCACTTCTCCCCTGACGCGAGAGAGCGAACGCCCAAAGCCGGAGCGAGGAAGCAGCAGCGAGGCGCGGTCCGCTTCGTGCGGAAAACCTCGGGGAAAGCTCTTCCTTCGCTGGGGAATCAGGGTCGGGCCTGTGGTTGCTGCTGGTTGCCGCAGCCGAGCGCTCTGCAGCGCTCTGGCAGAAACTACCCCGGAGTGAACGCCTCCTTGCCGGGACATCCCGCCTGCCCCAGACTGGAGCCCGGCCGCGCCTAGGGTATCAGCCTTCAGAAAAGGGACACGCCTGTCCCCTCGGTCCCCAGGAGCCTGTCCGGGGAGAGCGCAGCACGCCGCCCCGGCAGGGCAGCCGAGCCGTTGGCATTGCGCTGGGGCAAGTGAGGCCAAGCAGGAGAGCCTGCCGTCTGAGCCCGAGTGGGTCGGGGGGTGGGGACAAGTGTCACCCACTCACGGGGCGCGGCGCCGGAAGCCTGCCTGCTAAGGAGACACGGGAGGACGACGTGGGCAGGGGCACGGGCCCCGGTCTGAGCCAGCAGTCTGGGCAGAAGGCCGGCCTGTCCTGGGCTTCGAGGCCCAGGGCGACAGCAGGGCCTCGGCCACCAGTCCCTGGGGCAGCCTTGGGGGGGCTCCCAGGCGCCAGCCCCTGAACGCGCAGAAACCGCTCCCTGGAGCAGCGGGCCGTCGGCCCCCGTCTCCCTCCAGGGTGGGGCAGCGTTATGGGTGGCAGGGGCGGCCGGGGAAGTCGCGGGGACAGTCCCCCCACAGGCTCCCCGTCCCAGGGCCCGGGCGGTGCGCAGTGCTCCTGGAGCCTCTCCTCTCTGCGCGGGAATACGCGGGCCTCTTCCCGAGTCGGCCTGAACGCGAGAGGAAGAGGCCAGGCCCCGGCGAGCCCGGGAGAAGGCCGTCTGCGCAGAGGGGCCACCCCGGGCGACACACGCTGCTGCAAGGAGGAGGCCGCGTCTCCCGACATCGGCGAGGCCCTGGGAGCCCAGGGTCCGCACCGGGGCCCCGGGAAGCGAGGCCCCAGAAGCACCGACTCTCCCGCAACACTTCTCCCCTGTCGCGAGAGAGCGAACGCCCAAAGCCGGAGCCAGGAAGCAGCAGCGAGGCGCGGTCCGCTTCGTGCGAAAAACCTAGGCGAAAGCTCTGCCTTCGCTGGGGAATCAGGGTCGTGTCTGTGAGCTGCTGCTGGGTGCCGCAGCCGAGTGCTCAGCAGCGCTCTGGCAGAAACTACCCCGGAGTGAACGCCTCCTTGCCGGGACATCCCGCCTGCCCCAGACAGGAGCCCGGTCGCGCCTGGGGGACCGGCCTTCAGAAAAGGGACACGCCTGTCCCCTCGGTCCCCAGGAGCATGTCTGGGGAGAGCGCAGCACGCCAACCCGGCAGGGCAGCAGAGCCGTTGGCATTGCGCTGGGGCAAGTGAGGCCAAGCAGGAGAGCCTGCCGTCTGAGCCCGAGTGGGTCGGGGGGTGGGGACAAGTGTCACCCACTCACGGGGCCCGGCGCCGGAAGCCTGGCTGCCAAGGAGACACGGGGGGATGATGAGGGCAGGGGCGCGTGCTCCGGTCTGAGCCAGCAGTCTGGGCAGAAGGCAGGCCCGTCCTGGGCCTCGAGGCCCAGGGCGACAGCAGGGCCTCGGCCAGCAGTCCCTGGGGCAGCCTTGGGGGGGCTCCCAGGCGCCAGCCCCTGAAAGCGCAGAAACCACTCCCTGGAGCAGCGGGCCGTCGGCCCCCGTCTCCCTCCAGGGTGGGGCAGCGTTCTGGGTGGCAGGGGCGGCCGGGGAAGGCGCGGGGACAGTCCCCCCACAGGCTCCCCGTCCCAGGGCCCGGGCGGTGCGCAGTGCTCCTGGAGCCTCTCCTCTCTGCGCGGGACGCCGCAGGCCTCTTCCCGAGTCGGCCTGAACGCGAGAGGAAGAGGCCAGGCCCCGGCGAGCCCGGGAGAAGGCCGTCTGCGCAGAGGGGCCACCCCGGGCGACACACGCTGCTGCAAGGAGGAGGCCGCGTCTCCCGACATCGGCGAGGCCCTGGGAGCCCAGGGTCCGCACCTGGGCCCCGGGAAGCGAGGCCCCAGAAGCACCGACTCTCCCGCAACACTTCTCCCCTGTCGCGAGAGAGCGAACGCCCAAAGCCGGAGCGAGGAAGCAGCAGCGAGGCGCGGTCCGCTTCGTGCGGAAAACCTAGGCGAAAGCTCTGCCTTCGCTGGGGAATCAGGGTCGTGTCTGTGAGCTGCTGCTGGGTGCCGCAGCCGAGTGCTCAGCAGCGCTCTGGCAGAAACTACCCCGGAGTGAACGCCTCCTTGCCGGGACATCCCGCCTGCCCCAGACAGGAGCCCGGTCGCGCCTGGGGGACCGGCCTTCAGAAAAGGGACACGCCTGTCCCCTCGGTCCCCAGGAGCATGTCTGGGGAGAGCGCAGCACGCCGCCCCGGCAGGGCAGCCGAGCCGTTGGCATTGCACTGGGGCAAGTGAGGCCAAGCAGGAGAGCCTGCCGTCTGAGCCCGAGTGGGTCGGGGGGTGGGGACAAGTGTCACCCACTCACGGGGCCCGGCACCGGAAGCCTGGCTGCTAAGGAGACACGGGGGGACGACGAGGGCAGGGGCGCGTGCTCCGGTCTGAGCCAGCAGTCTGGGCAGAAGGCAGGCCTGTCCTGGGCCTCGAGGCCCAGGGCGACAGCAAGGCCTCGGCCACCAGTCCCTGGGGCAGCCTTGGGGGGGCTCCCAGGCGCCAGCCCCTGAACGTGCAGAAACCGCTCCTTGGAGCAGCGGGCCGTCGGCCCCCGTCTCCCTCCAGGGTGGGGCAGCTTTCTGGGTGGCAGGGGCGGCCGGGGAAGGCGCGGGGACATTCCCCCCAGAGGCTCCCCGTCCCAGGGCCCGGGCGGTGCGCAGTGCTCCTGGAGCCTCTCCTCTCTGCGCGGGAAGACGCGGGCCTCTTCCCGAGTCGGCCTGAACGCGAGAGGAAGAGGCCAGGCCCCGGCGAGCCCGGGAGAAGGCCGTCTGCGCAGAGGGGCCACCCCGGGCGACACACGCTGCTGCACGGAGGAGGCCGCGTCTCCCGACATCGGCGAGGCCCTGGGAGCCCAGGGTCCGCACCTGGGCCCCGGGAAGCGAGGCCCCAGAAGCACCGACTCTCCCGCAGCACTTCTCCCCTGACGCGAGAGAGCGAACGCCCAAAGCCGGAGCGAGGAAGCAGCAGCGAGGCGCGGTCCGCTTCGTGCCGAAAACCTCGGGGAAAGCTCTTCCTTCGCTGGGGAATCAGGGTCGGGCCTGTGGTCTGCTGCTGGTTGCCGCAGCCGAGCGCTCTGCAGCGCTCTGGCAGAAACTACCCCGGAGTGAATGCCTCCTTGCCGGGACATCCCGCCTGCCCCAGACTGGAGCCCGGCCGCGCCTAGGGTATCAGCCTTCAGAAAAGGGACACGCCTGTCCCCTCGGTCCCCAGGAGCCTGTCCGGGGAGAGCGCAGCACGCCGCCCCGGCAGGGCAGCCGAGCCGTTGGCATTGCGCTGGGGCAAGTGAGGCCAAGCAGGAGAGCCTGCCGTCTGAGCCCGAGTGGGTCGGGGGGTGGGGACAAGTGTCACCCACTCACGGGGCCCGGCGCCGGAAGCCTGGCTGCTAAGGAGACACGGGGGGACGACGAGGGCAGGGGCGCGTGCTCCGGTCTGAGCCAGCAGTCTGGGCAGAAGGCAGGCCCGTCCTGGGCCTCGAGGCCCAGGGCGACAGCAGGGCCTCGGCCAGCAGTCCCTGGGGCAGCCTTGGGGGGGCTCCCAGGCGCCAACGCCTGAACGCGCAGAAACCGCTCCCTGGAGCAGCGGGCCGTCGGCCCCCGTCTCCCTCCAGGGTGGGGCAGCGTTCTGGGTGGCAGGGGCGGCCGGGGACGGCGCGGGGACAGTCCCCCCACAGGCTCCCCGTCCCAGGGCCCGGGCGGTGCGCAGTGCTCCTGGAGCCTCTCCTCTCTGCGCGGGAAGCCCCAGGCCTCTTCCCGAGTCGGCCTGAACGCGAGAGGAAGAGGCCAGGCCCCGGCGAGCCCGGGAGAAGGCCGTCTGCGCAGAGGGGCCACCCCGGGCGACACACGCTGCTGCAAGGAGGAGGCCGCGTCTCCCGACATCGGCGAGGCCCTGGGAGCCCAGGGTCCGCACCTGGGCCCCGGGAAGCGAGGCCCCAGAAGCACCGACTCTCCCGCAACACTTCTCCCCTGTCGCGAGAGAGCGAACGCCCAAAGCCGGAGCGAGGAAGCAGCAGCGAGGCGCGGTCCGCTTCGTGCGGAAAACCTAGGCGAAAGCTCTGCCTTCGCTGGGGAATCAGGGTCGTGTCTGTGAGCTGCTGCTGGGTGCCGCAGCCGAGTGCTCAGCAGCGCTCTGGCAGAAACTACCCCGGAGTGAACGCCTCCTTGCCGGGACATCCCGCCTGCCCCAGACAGGAGCCCGGTCGCGCCTGGGGGACCGGCCTTCAGAAAAGGGACACGCCTGTCCCCTCGGTCCCCAGGAGCATGTCTGGGGAGAGCGCAGCACGCCGCCCCGGCAGGGCAGCCGAGCCGTTGGCATTGCACTGGGGCAAGTGAGGCCAAGCAGGAGAGCCTGCCGTCTGAGCCCGAGTGGGTCGGGGGGTGGGGACAAGTGTCACCCACTCACGGGGCCCGGCACCGGAAGCCTGGCTGCTAAGGAGACACGGGGGGACGACGAGGGCAGGGGCGCGTGCTCCGGTCTGAGCCAGCAGTCTGGGCAGAAGGCAGGCCTGTCCTGGGCCTCGAGGCCCAGGGCGACAGCAAGGCCTCGGCCACCAGTCCCTGGGGCAGCCTTGGGGGGGCTCCCAGGCGCCAGCCCCTGAACGCGCAGAAACCGCTCCTTGGAGCAGCGGGCCGTCGGCCCCCGTCTCCCTCCAGGGTGGGGCAGCTTTCTGGGTGGCAGGGGCGGCCGGGGAAGGCGCGGGGACATTCCCCCCAGAGGCTCCCCGTCCCAGGGCCCGGGCGGTGCGCAGTGCTCCTGGAGCCTCTCCTCTCTGCGCGGGAAGACGCGGGCCTCTTCCCGAGTCGGCCTGAACGCGAGAGGAAGAGGCCAGGCCCCGGCGAGCCCGGGAGAAGGCCGTCTGCGCAGAGGGGCCACCCCGGGCGACACACGCTGCTGCACGGAGGAGGCCGCGTCTCCCGACATCGGCGAGGCCCTGGGAGCCCAGGGTCCGCACCTGGGCCCCGGGAAGCGAGGCCCCAGAAGCACCGACTCTCCCGCAGCACTTCTCCCCTGACGCGAGAGAGCGAACGCCCAAAGCCGGAGCGAGGAAGCAGCAGCGAGGCGCGGTCCGCTTCGTGCGGAAAACCTCGGGGAAAGCTCTTCCTTCGCTGGGGAATCAGGGTCGGGCCTGTGGTTGCTGCTGGTTGCCGCAGCCGAGCGCTCTGCAGCGCTCTGGCAGAAACTACCCCGGAGTGAACGCCTCCTTGCCGGGACATCCCGCCTGCCCCAGACTGGAGCCCGGCCGCGCCTAGGGTATCAGCCTTCAGAAAAGGGACACGCCTGTCCCCTCGGTCCCCAGGAGCCTGTCCGGGGAGAGCGCAGCACGCCGCCCCGGCAGGGCAGCCGAGCCGTTGGCATTGCGCTGGGGCAAGTGAGGCCAAGCAGGAGAGCCTGCCGTCTGAGCCCGAGTGGGTCGGGGGGTGGGGACAAGTGTCACCCACTCACGGGGCGCGGCGCCGGAAGCCTGCCTGCTAAGGAGACACGGGAGGACGACGTGGGCAGGGGCACGGGCCCCGGTCTGAGCCAGCAGTCTGGGCAGAAGGCCGGCCTGTCCTGGGCTTCGAGGCCCAGGGCGACAGCAGGGCCTCGGCCACCAGTCCCTGGGGCAGCCTTGGGGGGGCTCCCAGGCGCCAGCCCCTGAACGCGCAGAAACCGCTCCCTGGAGCAGCGGGCCGTCGGCCCCCGTCTCCCTCCAGGGTGGGGCAGCGTTATGGGTGGCAGGGGCGGCCGGGGAAGTCGCGGGGACAGTCCCCCCACAGGCTCCCCGTCCCAGGGCCCGGGCGGTGCGCAGTGCTCCTGGAGCCTCTCCTCTCTGCGCGGGAATACGCGGGCCTCTTCCCGAGTCGGCCTGAACGCGAGAGGAAGAGGCCAGGCCCCGGCGAGCCCGGGAGAAGGCCGTCTGCGCAGAGGGGCCACCCCGGGCGACACACGCTGCTGCAAGGAGGAGGCCGCGTCTCCCGACATCGGCGAGGCCCTGGGAGCCCAGGGTCCGCACCGGGGCCCCGGGAAGCGAGGCCCCAGAAGCACCGACTCTCCCGCAACACTTCTCCCCTGTCGCGAGAGAGCGAACGCCCAAAGCCGGAGCCAGGAAGCAGCAGCGAGGCGCGGTCCGCTTCGTGCGAAAAACCTAGGCGAAAGCTCTGCCTTCGCTGGGGAATCAGGGTCGTGTCTGTGAGCTGCTGCTGGGTGCCGCAGCCGAGTGCTCAGCAGCGCTCTGGCAGAAACTACCCCGGAGTGAACGCCTCCTTGCCGGGACATCCCGCCTGCCCCAGACAGGAGCCCGGTCGCGCCTGGGGGACCGGCCTTCAGAAAAGGGACACGCCTGTCCCCTCGGTCCCCAGGAGCATGTCTGGGGAGAGCGCAGCACGCCAACCCGGCAGGGCAGCAGAGCCGTTGGCATTGCGCTGGGGCAAGTGAGGCCAAGCAGGAGAGCCTGCCGTCTGAGCCCGAGTGGGTCGGGGGGTGGGGACAAGTGTCACCCACTCACGGGGCCCGGCGCCGGAAGCCTGGCTGCCAAGGAGACACGGGGGGATGATGAGGGCAGGGGCGCGTGCTCCGGTCTGAGCCAGCAGTCTGGGCAGAAGGCAGGCCCGTCCTGGGCCTCGAGGCCCAGGGCGACAGCAGGGCCTCGGCCAGCAGTCCCTGGGGCAGCCTTGGGGGGGCTCCCAGGCGCCAGCCCCTGAAAGCGCAGAAACCACTCCCTGGAGCAGCGGGCCGTCGGCCCCCGTCTCCCTCCAGGGTGGGGCAGCGTTCTGGGTGGCAGGGGCGGCCGGGGAAGGCGCGGGGACAGTCCCCCCACAGGCTCCCCGTCCCAGGGCCCGGGCGGTGCGCAGTGCTCCTGGAGCCTCTCCTCTCTGCGCGGGAAGCCCCAGGCCTCTTCCCGAGTCGGCCTAAACGCGAGAGGAAGAGGCCAGGCCCCGGCGAGCCCGGGAGAAGGCCGTCTGCGCAGAGGGGCCACCCCGGGCGACACACGCTGCTGCACGGAGGAGGCCGCGTCTCCCGACATCGGCGAGGCCCTGGGAGCCCAGGGTCCGCACCTGGGCCCCGGGAAGCGAGGCCCCAGAAGCACCGACTCTCCCGCAGCACTTCTCCCCTGACGCGAGAGAGCGAACGCCCAAAGCCGGAGCGAGGAAGCAGCAGCGAGGCGCGGTCCGCTTCGTGCCGAAAACCTCGGGGAAAGCTCTTCCTTCGCTGGGGAATCAGGGTCGGGCCTGTGGTCTGCTGCTGGTTGCCGCAGCCGAGCGCTCTGCAGCGCTCTGGCAGAAACTACCCCGGAGTGAATGCCTCCTTGCCGGGACATCCCGCCTGCCCCAGACTGGAGCCCGGCCGCGCCTAGGGTATCAGCCTTCAGAAAAGGGACACGCCTGTCCCCTCGGTCCCCAGGAGCCTGTCCGGGGAGAGCGCAGCACGCCGCCCCGGCAGGGCAGCCGAGCCGTTGGCATTGCGCTGGGGCAAGTGAGGCCAAGCAGGAGAGCCTGCCGTCTGAGCCCGAGTGGGTCGGGGGGTGGGGACAAGTGTCACCCACTCACGGGGCCCGGCGCCGGAAGCCTGGCTGCTAAGGAGACACGGGGGGACGACGAGGGCAGGGGCGCGTGCTCCGGTCTGAGCCAGCAGTCTGGGCAGAAGGCAGGCCCGTCCTGGGCCTCGAGGCCCAGGGCGACAGCAGGGCCTCGGCCAGCAGTCCCTGGGGCAGCCTTGGGGGGGCTCCTAGGCGCCAACGCCTGAACGGGCAGAAACCGCTCCCTGGAGCAGCGGGCCGTCGGCCCCCGTCTCCCTCCAGGGTGGGGCAGCGTTCTGGGTGGCAGGGGCGGCCGGGGACGGCGCGGGGACAGTCCCCCCACAGGCTCCCCGTCCCAGGGCCCGGGCGGTGCGCAGTGCTCCTGGAGCCTCTCCTCTCTGCGCGGGACGCCGCAGGCCTCTTCCCGAGTCGGCCTGAACGCGAGAGGAAGAGGCCAGGCCCCGGCGAGCCCGGGAGAAGGCCGTCTGCGCAGAGGGGCCACCCCGGGCGACACACGCTGCTGCAAGGAGGAGGCCGCGTCTCCCGACATCGGCGAGGCCCTGGGAGCCCAGGGTCCGCACCTGGGCCCCGGGAAGCGAGGCCCCAGAAGCACCGACTCTCCCGCAACACTTCTCCCCTGTCGCGAGAGAGCGAACGCCCAAAGCCGGAGCGAGGAAGCAGCAGCGAGGCGCGGTCCGCTTCGTGCGGAAAACCTAGGCGAAAGCTCTGCCTTCGCTGGGGAATCAGGGTCGTGTCTGTGAGCTGCTGCTGGGTGCCGCAGCCGAGTGCTCAGCAGCGCTCTGGCAGAAACTACCCCGGAGTGAACGCCTCCTTGCCGGGACATCCCGCCTGCCCCAGACAGGAGCCCGGTCGCGCCTGGGGGACCGGCCTTCAGAAAAGGGACACGCCTGTCCCCTCGGTCCCCAGGAGCATGTCTGGGGAGAGCGCAGCACGCCGCCCCGGCAGGGCAGCCGAGCCGTTGGCATTGCACTGGGGCAAGTGAGGCCAAGCAGGAGAGCCTGCCGTCTGAGCCCGAGTGGGTCGGGGGGTGGGGACAAGTGTCACCCACTCACGGGGCCCGGCACCGGAAGCCTGGCTGCTAAGGAGACACGGGGGGACGACGAGGGCAGGGGCGCGTGCTCCGGTCTGAGCCAGCAGTCTGGGCAGAAGGCAGGCCTGTCCTGGGCCTCGAGGCCCAGGGCGACAGCAAGGCCTCGGCCACCAGTCCCTGGGGCAGCCTTGGGGGGGCTCCCAGGCGCCAGCCCCTGAACGTGCAGAAACCGCTCCTTGGAGCAGCGGGCCGTCGGCCCCCGTCTCCCTCCAGGGTGGGGCAGCTTTCTGGGTGGCAGGGGCGGCCGGGGAAGGCGCGGGGACATTCCCCCCAGAGGCTCCCCGTCCCAGGGCCCGGGCGGTGCGCAGTGCTCCTGGAGCCTCTCCTCTCTGCGCGGGAAGACGCGGGCCTCTTCCCGAGTCGGCCTGAACGCGAGAGGAAGAGGCCAGGCCCCGGCGAGCCCGGGAGAAGGCCGTCTGCGCAGAGGGGCCACCCCGGGCGACACACGCTGCTGCACGGAGGAGGCCGCGTCTCCCGACATCGGCGAGGCCCTGGGAGCCCAGGGTCCGCACCTGGGCCCCGGGAAGCGAGGCCCCAGAAGCACCGACTCTCCCGCAGCACTTCTCCCCTGACGCGAGAGAGCGAACGCCCAAAGCCGGAGCGAGGAAGCAGCAGCGAGGCGCGGTCCGCTTCGTGCCGAAAACCTCGGGGAAAGCTCTTCCTTCGCTGGGGAATCAGGGTCGGGCCTGTGGTCTGCTGCTGGTTGCCGCAGCCGAGCGCTCTGCAGCGCTCTGGCAGAAACTACCCCGGAGTGAATGCCTCCTTGCCGGGACATCCCGCCTGCCCCAGACTGGAGCCCGGCCGCGCCTAGGGTATCAGCCTTCAGAAAAGGGACACGCCTGTCCCCTCGGTCCCCAGGAGCCTGTCCGGGGAGAGCGCAGCACGCCGCCCCGGCAGGGCAGCCGAGCCGTTGGCATTGCGCTGGGGCAAGTGAGGCCAAGCAGGAGAGCCTGCCGTCTGAGCCCGAGTGGGTCGGGGGGTGGGGACAAGTGTCACCCACTCACGGGGCGCGGCGCCGGAAGCCTGCCTGCTAAGGAGACACGGGAGGACGACGTGGGCAGGGGCACGGGCCCCGGTCTGAGCCAGCAGTCTGGGCAGAAGGCCGGCCTGTCCTGGGCTTCGAGGCCCAGGGCGACAGCAGGGCCTCGGCCACCAGTCCCTGGGGCAGCCTTGGGGGGGCTCCCAGGCGCCAGCCCCTGAACGCGCAGAAACCGCTCCCTGGAGCAGCGGGCCGTCGGCCCCCGTCTCCCTCCAGGGTGGGGCAGCGTTATGGGTGGCAGGGGCGGCCGGGGAAGGCGCGGGGACAGTCCCCCCACAGGCTCCCCGTCCCAGGGCCCGGGCGGTGCGCAGTGCTCCTGGAGCCTCTCCTCTCTGCGCGGGAATACGCGGGCCTCTTCCCGAGTCGGCCTGAACGCGAGAGGAAGAGGCCAGGCCCCGGCGAGCCCGGGAGAAGGCCGTCTGCGCAGAGGGGCCACCCCGGGCGACACACGCTGCTGCAAGGAGGAGGCCGCGTCTCCCGACATCGGCGAGGCCCTGGGAGCCCAGGGTCCGCACCGGGGCCCCGGGAAGCGAGGCCCCAGAAGCACCGACTCTCCCGCAACACTTCTCCCCTGTCGCGAGAGAGCGAACGCCCAAAGCCGGAGCGAGGAAGCAGCAGCGAGGCGCGGTCCGCTTCGTGCGAAAAACCTAGGCGAAAGCTCTGCCTTCGCTGGGGAATCAGGGTCGTGTCTGTGAGCTGCTGCTGGGTGCCGCAGCCGAGTGCTCAGCAGCGCTCTGGCAGAAACTACCCCGGAGTGAACGCCTCCTTGCCGGGACATCCCGCCTGCCCCAGACAGGAGCCCGGTCGCGCCTGGGGGACCGGCCTTCAGAAAAGGGACACGCCTGTCCCCTCGGTCCCCAGGAGCATGTCTGGGGAGAGCGCAGCACGCCGCCCCGGCAGGGCAGCCGAGCCGTTGGCATTGCGCTGGGGCAAGTGAGGCCAAGCAGGAGAGCCTGCCGTCTGAGCCCGAGTGGGTCGGGGGGTGGGGACAAGTGTCACCCACTCACGGGGCCCGGCGCCGGAAGCCTGGCTGCCAAGGAGACACGGGGGGATGATGAGGGCAGGGGCGCGTGCTCCGGTCTGAGCCAGCAGTCTGGGCAGAAGGCAGGCCCGTCCTGGGCCTCGAGGCCCAGGGCGACAGCAGGGCCTCGGCCAGCAGTCCCTGGGGCAGCCTTGGGGGGGCTCCCAGGCGCCAGCCCCTGAAAGCGCAGAAACCACTCCCTGGAGCAGCGGGCCGTCGGCCCCCGTCTCCCTCCAGGGTGGGGCAGCGTTCTGGGTGGCAGGGGCGGCCGGGGAAGGCGCGGGGACAGTCCCCCCACAGGCTCCCCGTCCCAGGGCCCGGGCGGTGCGCAGTGCTCCTGGAGCCTCTCCTCTCTGCGCGGGAAGCCCCAGGCCTCTTCCCGAGTCGGCCTGAACGCGAGAGGAAGAGGCCAGGCCCCGGCGAGCCCGGGAGAAGGCCGTCTGCGCAGAGGGGCCACCCCGGGCGACACACGCTGCTGCAAGGAGGAGGCCGCGTCTCCCGACATCGGCGAGGCCCTGGGAGCCCAGGGTCCGCACCTGGGCCCCGGGAAGCGAGGCCCCAGAAGCACCGACTCTCCCGCAACACTTCTCCCCTGTCGCGAGAGAGCGAACGCCCAAAGCCGGAGCGAGGAAGCAGCAGCGAGGCGCGGTCCGCTTCGTGCGGAAAACCTAGGCGAAAGCTCTGCCTTCGCTGGGGAATCAGGGTGGGGTCTGTGGGCTGCTGCTGGGTGCCGCAGCCGAGTGCTCTGCAGCGCTCTGGCAGAAACTACCCCGGAGTGAACGCCTCCTTGACGGGACATCCCGCCTGCCCCAGACAGGAGCCCGGTCGCGCCTGGGGGACCGGCATTAAGAAAAGGGACACGCCTGTCCCCTCGGTCCCCAGGAGCATGTCTGGGGAGAGCGCAGCACGCCGCCCCGGCAGTGCAGCCGAGCCGTTGGCATTGCGCTGGGGCAAGTGAGGCCAAGCAGGAGAGCCTGCCGTCTGAGCCCGAGTGGGTCGGGCGGTGGGGACAAGTGTCACCCACTCACGGGGCCCGGCGCCGGAAGCCTGGCTGCTAAGGAGACACGGGGGGACGACGAGGGCAGGGGCGCGTGCTCCGGTCTGAGCCAGCAGTCTGGGCAGAAGGCAGGCCTGTCCTGGGCCTCGAGGCCCAGGGCGACAGCAGGGCTCGGCCAGCAGTCCCTGGGGCAGCCTTGGGGGGGCTCCCAGGCGCCAGCCCCTGAACGCGCAGAAACCGCTCCCTGGAGCAGCCGGCCGTCGGCCCCCGTCTCCCTCCAGGGTGGGGCAGCGTTCTGGGTGGCAGGGGCGGCCGGGGAAGGCGCGGGGACAGTCCCCCCACAGGCTCCCCGTCCCACGGCCCGGGCGGTGCGCAGTGCTCCTGGAGCCTCTCCTCGCTGCGCGGGAAGCCGCAGGCCTCTTCCCGAGTCGGCCTGAACGCGAAAGGAAGAGGCCAGGCCCCGGCGAGCCCGGGAGAAGGCCGTCTGCGCAGAGGGGCCACCCCGGGCGACACACGCTGCTGCACGGAGGAGGCCGCGTCTCCCGACATCGGCGAGGCCCTGGGAGCCCAGGGTCCGCACCTGGGCCCCGGGAAGCGAGGCCCCAGAAGCACCGACTCTCCCGCAGCACTTCTCCCCTGACGCGAGAGAGCGAACGCCCAAAGCCGGAGCGAGGAAGCAGCAGCGAGGCGCGGTCCGCTTCGTGCGGAAAACCTCGGGGAAAGCTCTTCCTTCGCTGGGGAATCAGGGTCGGGCCTGTGGTTGCTGCTGGTTGCCGCAGCCGAGCGCTCTGCAGCGCTCTGGCAGAAACTACCCCGGAGTGAACGCCTCCTTGCCGGGACATCCCGCCTGCCCCAGACTGGAGCCCGGCCGCGCCTAGGGTATCAGCCTTCAGAAAAGGGACACGCCTGTCCCCTCGGTCCCCAGGAGCCTGTCCGGGGAGAGCGCAGCACGCCGCCCCGGCAGGGCAGCCGAGCCGTTGGCATTGCGCTGGGGCAAGTGAGGCCAAGCAGGAGAGCCTGCCGTCTGAGCCCGAGTGGGTCGGGGGGTGGGGACAAGTGTCACCCACTCACGGGGCGCGGCGCCGGAAGCCTGCCTGCTAAGGAGACACGGGAGGACGACGTGGGCAGGGGCACGGGCCCCGGTCTGAGCCAGCAGTCTGGGCAGAAGGCCGGCCTGTCCTGGGCTTCGAGGCCCAGGGCGACAGCAGGGCCTCGGCCACCAGTCCCTGGGGCAGCCTTGGGGGGGCTCCCAGGCGCCAGCCCCTGAACGCGCAGAAACCGCTCCCTGGAGCAGCGGGCCGTCGGCCCCCGTCTCCCTCCAGGGTGGGGCAGCGTTATGGGTGGCAGGGGCGGCCGGGGAAGTCGCGGGGACAGTCCCCCCACAGGCTCCCCGTCCCAGGGCCCGGGCGGTGCGCAGTGCTCCTGGAGCCTCTCCTCTCTGCGCGGGAATACGCGGGCCTCTTCCCGAGTCGGCCTGAACGCGAGAGGAAGAGGCCAGGCCCCGGCGAGCCCGGGAGAAGGCCGTCTGCGCAGAGGGGCCACCCCGGGCGACACACGCTGCTGCAAGGAGGAGGCCGCGTCTCCCGACATCGGCGAGGCCCTGGGAGCCCAGGGTCCGCACCGGGGCCCCGGGAAGCGAGGCCCCAGAAGCACCGACTCTCCCGCAACACTTCTCCCCTGTCGCGAGAGAGCGAACGCCCAAAGCCGGAGCCAGGAAGCAGCAGCGAGGCGCGGTCCGCTTCGTGCGAAAAACCTAGGCGAAAGCTCTGCCTTCGCTGGGGAATCAGGGTCGTGTCTGTGAGCTGCTGCTGGGTGCCGCAGCCGAGTGCTCAGCAGCGCTCTGGCAGAAACTACCCCGGAGTGAACGCCTCCTTGCCGGGACATCCCGCCTGCCCCAGACAGGAGCCCGGTCGCGCCTGGGGGACCGGCCTTCAGAAAAGGGACACGCCTGTCCCCTCGGTCCCCAGGAGCATGTCTGGGGAGAGCGCAGCACGCCAACCCGGCAGGGCAGCAGAGCCGTTGGCATTGCGCTGGGGCAAGTGAGGCCAAGCAGGAGAGCCTGCCGTCTGAGCCCGAGTGGGTCGGGGGGTGGGGACAAGTGTCACCCACTCACGGGGCCCGGCGCCGGAAGCCTGGCTGCCAAGGAGACACGGGGGGATGATGAGGGCAGGGGCGCGTGCTCCGGTCTGAGCCAGCAGTCTGGGCAGAAGGCAGGCCCGTCCTGGGCCTCGAGGCCCAGGGCGACAGCAGGGCCTCGGCCAGCAGTCCCTGGGGCAGCCTTGGGGGGGCTCCCAGGCGCCAGCCCCTGAACGCGCAGAAACCGCTCCTTGGAGCAGCGGGCCGTCGGCCCCCGTCTCCCTCCAGGGTGGGGCAGCTTTCTGGGTGGCAGGGGCGGCCGGGGAAGGCGCGGGGACATTCCCCCCAGAGGCTCCCCGTCCCAGGGCCCGGGCGGTGCGCAGTGCTCCTGGAGCCTCTCCTCTCTGCGCGGGAAGACGCGGGCCTCTTCCCGAGTCGGCCTGAACGCGAGAGGAAGAGGCCAGGCCCCGGCGAGCCCGGGAGAAGGCCGTCTGCGCAGAGGGGCCACCCCGGGCGACACACGCTGCTGCACGGAGGAGGCCGCGTCTCCCGACATCGGCGAGGCCCTGGGAGCCCAGGGTCCGCACCTGGGCCCCGGGAAGCGAGGCCCCAGAAGCACCGACTCTCCCGCAGCACTTCTCCCCTGACGCGAGAGAGCGAACGCCCAAAGCCGGAGCGAGGAAGCAGCAGCGAGGCGCGGTCCGCTTCGTGCGGAAAACCTCGGGGAAAGCTCTTCCTTCGCTGGGGAATCAGGGTCGGGCCTGTGGTTGCTGCTGGTTGCCGCAGCCGAGCGCTCTGCAGCGCTCTGGCAGAAACTACCCCGGAGTGAACGCCTCCTTGCCGGGACATCCCGCCTGCCCCAGACTGGAGCCCGGCCGCGCCTAGGGTATCAGCCTTCAGAAAAGGGACACGCCTGTCCCCTCGGTCCCCAGGAGCCTGTCCGGGGAGAGCGCAGCACGCCGCCCCGGCAGGGCAGCCGAGCCGTTGGCATTGCGCTGGGGCAAGTGAGGCCAAGCAGGAGAGCCTGCCGTCTGAGCCCGAGTGGGTCGGGGGGTGGGGACAAGTGTCACCCACTCACGGGGCGCGGCGCCGGAAGCCTGCCTGCTAAGGAGACACGGGAGGACGACGTGGGCAGGGGCACGGGCCCCGGTCTGAGCCAGCAGTCTGGGCAGAAGGCCGGCCTGTCCTGGGCTTCGAGGCCCAGGGCGACAGCAGGGCCTCGGCCACCAGTCCCTGGGGCAGCCTTGGGGGGGCTCCCAGGCGCCAGCCCCTGAACGCGCAGAAACCGCTCCCTGGAGCAGCGGGCCGTCGGCCCCCGTCTCCCTCCAGGGTGGGGCAGCGTTATGGGTGGCAGGGGCGGCCGGGGAAGTCGCGGGGACAGTCCCCCCACAGGCTCCCCGTCCCAGGGCCCGGGCGGTGCGCAGTGCTCCTGGAGCCTCTCCTCTCTGCGCGGGAATACGCGGGCCTCTTCCCGAGTCGGCCTGAACGCGAGAGGAAGAGGCCAGGCCCCGGCGAGCCCGGGAGAAGGCCGTCTGCGCAGAGGGGCCACCCCGGGCGACACACGCTGCTGCAAGGAGGAGGCCGCGTCTCCCGACATCGGCGAGGCCCTGGGAGCCCAGGGTCCGCACCGGGGCCCCGGGAAGCGAGGCCCCAGAAGCACCGACTCTCCCGCAACACTTCTCCCCTGTCGCGAGAGAGCGAACGCCCAAAGCCGGAGCCAGGAAGCAGCAGCGAGGCGCGGTCCGCTTCGTGCGAAAAACCTAGGCGAAAGCTCTGCCTTCGCTGGGGAATCAGGGTCGTGTCTGTGAGCTGCTGCTGGGTGCCGCAGCCGAGTGCTCAGCAGCGCTCTGGCAGAAACTACCCCGGAGTGAACGCCTCCTTGCCGGGACATCCCGCCTGCCCCAGACAGGAGCCCGGTCGCGCCTGGGGGACCGGCCTTCAGAAAAGGGACACGCCTGTCCCCTCGGTCCCCAGGAGCATGTCTGGGGAGAGCGCAGCACGCCAACCCGGCAGGGCAGCAGAGCCGTTGGCATTGCGCTGGGGCAAGTGAGGCCAAGCAGGAGAGCCTGCCGTCTGAGCCCGAGTGGGTCGGGGGGTGGGGACAAGTGTCACCCACTCACGGGGCCCGGCGCCGGAAGCCTGGCTGCCAAGGAGACACGGGGGGATGATGAGGGCAGGGGCGCGTGCTCCGGTCTGAGCCAGCAGTCTGGGCAGAAGGCAGGCCCGTCCTGGGCCTCGAGGCCCAGGGCGACAGCAGGGCCTCGGCCAGCAGTCCCTGGGGCAGCCTTGGGGGGGCTCCCAGGCGCCAGCCCCTGAAAGCGCAGAAACCACTCCCTGGAGCAGCGGGCCGTCGGCCCCCGTCTCCCTCCAGGGTGGGGCAGCGTTCTGGGTGGCAGGGGCGGCCGGGGAAGGCGCGGGGACAGTCCCCCCACAGGCTCCCCGTCCCAGGGCCCGGGCGGTGCGCAGTGCTCCTGGAGCCTCTCCTCTCTGCGCGGGAAGCCCCAGGCCTCTTCCCGAGTCGGCCTAAACGCGAGAGGAAGAGGCCAGGCCCCGGCGAGCCCGGGAGAAGGCCGTCTGCGCAGAGGGGCCACCCCGGGCGACACACGCTGCTGCACGGAGGAGGCCGCGTCTCCCGACATCGGCGAGGCCCTGGGAGCCCAGGGTCCGCACCTGGGCCCCGGGAAGCGAGGCCCCAGAAGCACCGACTCTCCCGCAGCACTTCTCCCCTGACGCGAGAGAGCGAACGCCCAAAGCCGGAGCGAGGAAGCAGCAGCGAGGCGCGGTCCGCTTCGTGCCGAAAACCTCGGGGAAAGCTCTTCCTTCGCTGGGGAATCAGGGTCGGGCCTGTGGTCTGCTGCTGGTTGCCGCAGCCGAGCGCTCTGCAGCGCTCTGGCAGAAACTACCCCGGAGTGAATGCCTCCTTGCCGGGACATCCCGCCTGCCCCAGACTGGAGCCCGGCCGCGCCTAGGGTATCAGCCTTCAGAAAAGGGACACGCCTGTCCCCTCGGTCCCCAGGAGCCTGTCCGGGGAGAGCGCAGCACGCCGCCCCGGCAGGGCAGCCGAGCCGTTGGCATTGCGCTGGGGCAAGTGAGGCCAAGCAGGAGAGCCTGCCGTCTGAGCCCGAGTGGGTCGGGGGGTGGGGACAAGTGTCACCCACTCACGGGGCCCGGCGCCGGAAGCCTGGCTGCTAAGGAGACACGGGGGGACGACGAGGGCAGGGGCGCGTGCTCCGGTCTGAGCCAGCAGTCTGGGCAGAAGGCAGGCCCGTCCTGGGCCTCGAGGCCCAGGGCGACAGCAGGGCCTCGGCCAGCAGTCCCTGGGGCAGCCTTGGGGGGGCTCCCAGGCGCCAACGCCTGAACGCGCAGAAACCGCTCCCTGGAGCAGCGGGCCGTCGGCCCCCGTCTCCCTCCAGGGTGGGGCAGCGTTCTGGGTGGCAGGGGCGGCCGGGGACGGCGCGGGGACAGTCCCCCCACAGGCTCCCCGTCCCAGGGCCCGGGCGGTGCGCAGTGCTCCTGGAGCCTCTCCTCTCTGCGCGGGACGCCGCAGGCCTCTTCCCGAGTCGGCCTGAACGCGAGAGGAAGAGGCCAGGCCCCGGCGAGCCCGGGAGAAGGCCGTCTGCGCAGAGGGGCCACCCCGGGCGACACACGCTGCTGCAAGGAGGAGGCCGCGTCTCCCGACATCGGCGAGGCCCTGGGAGCCCAGGGTCCGCACCTGGGCCCCGGGAAGCGAGGCCCCAGAAGCACCGACTCTCCCGCAACACTTCTCCCCTGTCGCGAGAGAGCGAACGCCCAAAGCCGGAGCGAGGAAGCAGCAGCGAGGCGCGGTCCGCTTCGTGCGGAAAACCTAGGCGAAAGCTCTGCCTTCGCTGGGGAATCAGGGTCGTGTCTGTGAGCTGCTGCTGGGTGCCGCAGCCGAGTGCTCAGCAGCGCTCTGGCAGAAACTACCCCGGAGTGAACGCCTCCTTGCCGGGACATCCCGCCTGCCCCAGACAGGAGCCCGGTCGCGCCTGGGGGACCGGCCTTCAGAAAAGGGACACGCCTGTCCCCTCGGTCCCCAGGAGCATGTCTGGGGAGAGCGCAGCACGCCGCCCCGGCAGGGCAGCCGAGCCGTTGGCATTGCACTGGGGCAAGTGAGGCCAAGCAGGAGAGCCTGCCGTCTGAGCCCGAGTGGGTCGGGGGGTGGGGACAAGTGTCACCCACTCACGGGGCCCGGCACCGGAAGCCTGGCTGCTAAGGAGACACGGGGGGACGACGAGGGCAGGGGCGCGTGCTCCGGTCTGAGCCAGCAGTCTGGGCAGAAGGCAGGCCTGTCCTGGGCCTCGAGGCCCAGGGCGACAGCAAGGCCTCGGCCACCAGTCCCTGGGGCAGCCTTGGGGGGGCTCCCAGGCGCCAGCCCCTGAACGTGCAGAAACCGCTCCTTGGAGCAGCGGGCCGTCGGCCCCCGTCTCCCTCCAGGGTGGGGCAGCTTTCTGGGTGGCAGGGGCGGCCGGGGAAGGCGCGGGGACATTCCCCCCAGAGGCTCCCCGTCCCAGGGCCCGGGCGGTGCGCAGTGCTCCTGGAGCCTCTCCTCTCTGCGCGGGAAGACGCGGGCCTCTTCCCGAGTCGGCCTGAACGCGAGAGGAAGAGGCCAGGCCCCGGCGAGCCCGGGAGAAGGCCGTCTGCGCAGAGGGGCCACCCCGGGCGACACACGCTGCTGCACGGAGGAGGCCGCGTCTCCCGACATCGGCGAGGCCCTGGGAGCCCAGGGTCCGCACCTGGGCCCCGGGAAGCGAGGCCCCAGAAGCACCGACTCTCCCGCAGCACTTCTCCCCTGACGCGAGAGAGCGAACGCCCAAAGCCGGAGCGAGGAAGCAGCAGCGAGGCGCGGTCCGCTTCGTGCCGAAAACCTCGGGGAAAGCTCTTCCTTCGCTGGGGAATCAGGGTCGGGCCTGTGGTCTGCTGCTGGTTGCCGCAGCCGAGCGCTCTGCAGCGCTCTGGCAGAAACTACCCCGGAGTGAATGCCTCCTTGCCGGGACATCCCGCCTGCCCCAGACTGGAGCCCGGCCGCGCCTAGGGTATCAGCCTTCAGAAAAGGGACACGCCTGTCCCCTCGGTCCCCAGGAGCCTGTCCGGGGAGAGCGCAGCACGCCGCCCCGGCAGGGCAGCCGAGCCGTTGGCATTGCGCTGGGGCAAGTGAGGCCAAGCAGGAGAGCCTGCCGTCTGAGCCCGAGTGGGTCGGGGGGTGGGGACAAGTGTCACCCACTCACGGGGCGCGGCGCCGGAAGCCTGCCTGCTAAGGAGACACGGGAGGACGACGTGGGCAGGGGCACGGGCCCCGGTCTGAGCCAGCAGTCTGGGCAGAAGGCCGGCCTGTCCTGGGCTTCGAGGCCCAGGGCGACAGCAGGGCCTCGGCCACCAGTCCCTGGGGCAGCCTTGGGGGGGCTCCCAGGCGCCAGCCCCTGAACGCGCAGAAACCGCTCCCTGGAGCAGCGGGCCGTCGGCCCCCGTCTCCCTCCAGGGTGGGGCAGCGTTATGGGTGGCAGGGGCGGCCGGGGAAGGCGCGGGGACAGTCCCCCCACAGGCTCCCCGTCCCAGGGCCCGGGCGGTGCGCAGTGCTCCTGGAGCCTCTCCTCTCTGCGCGGGAATACGCGGGCCTCTTCCCGAGTCGGCCTGAACGCGAGAGGAAGAGGCCAGGCCCCGGCGAGCCCGGGAGAAGGCCGTCTGCGCAGAGGGGCCACCCCGGGCGACACACGCTGCTGCAAGGAGGAGGCCGCGTCTCCCGACATCGGCGAGGCCCTGGGAGCCCAGGGTCCGCACCGGGGCCCCGGGAAGCGAGGCCCCAGAAGCACCGACTCTCCCGCAACACTTCTCCCCTGTCGCGAGAGAGCGAACGCCCAAAGCCGGAGCGAGGAAGCAGCAGCGAGGCGCGGTCCGCTTCGTGCGAAAAACCTAGGCGAAAGCTCTGCCTTCGCTGGGGAATCAGGGTCGTGTCTGTGAGCTGCTGCTGGGTGCCGCAGCCGAGTGCTCAGCAGCGCTCTGGCAGAAACTACCCCGGAGTGAACGCCTCCTTGCCGGGACATCCCGCCTGCCCCAGACAGGAGCCCGGTCGCGCCTGGGGGACCGGCCTTCAGAAAAGGGACACGCCTGTCCCCTCGGTCCCCAGGAGCATGTCTGGGGAGAGCGCAGCACGCCGCCCCGGCAGGGCAGCCGAGCCGTTGGCATTGCGCTGGGGCAAGTGAGGCCAAGCAGGAGAGCCTGCCGTCTGAGCCCGAGTGGGTCGGGGGGTGGGGACAAGTGTCACCCACTCACGGGGCCCGGCGCCGGAAGCCTGGCTGCCAAGGAGACACGGGGGGATGATGAGGGCAGGGGCGCGTGCTCCGGTCTGAGCCAGCAGTCTGGGCAGAAGGCAGGCCCGTCCTGGGCCTCGAGGCCCAGGGCGACAGCAGGGCCTCGGCCAGCAGTCCCTGGGGCAGCCTTGGGGGGGCTCCCAGGCGCCAGCCCCTGAAAGCGCAGAAACCACTCCCTGGAGCAGCGGGCCGTCGGCCCCCGTCTCCCTCCAGGGTGGGGCAGCGTTCTGGGTGGCAGGGGCGGCCGGGGAAGGCGCGGGGACAGTCCCCCCACAGGCTCCCCGTCCCAGGGCCCGGGCGGTGCGCAGTGCTCCTGGAGCCTCTCCTCTCTGCGCGGGAAGCCCCAGGCCTCTTCCCGAGTCGGCCTGAACGCGAGAGGAAGAGGCCAGGCCCCGGCGAGCCCGGGAGAAGGCCGTCTGCGCAGAGGGGCCACCCCGGGCGACACACGCTGCTGCAAGGAGGAGGCCGCGTCTCCCGACATCGGCGAGGCCCTGGGAGCCCAGGGTCCGCACCTGGGCCCCGGGAAGCGAGGCCCCAGAAGCACCGACTCTCCCGCAACACTTCTCCCCTGTCGCGAGAGAGCGAACGCCCAAAGCCGGAGCGAGGAAGCAGCAGCGAGGCGCGGTCCGCTTCGTGCGGAAAACCTAGGCGAAAGCTCTGCCTTCGCTGGGGAATCAGGGTGGGGTCTGTGGGCTGCTGCTGGGTGCCGCAGCCGAGTGCTCTGCAGCGCTCTGGCAGAAACTACCCCGGAGTGAACGCCTCCTTGACGGGACATCCCGCCTGCCCCAGACAGGAGCCCGGTCGCGCCTGGGGGACCGGCATTAAGAAAAGGGACACGCCTGTCCCCTCGGTCCCCAGGAGCATGTCTGGGGAGAGCGCAGCACGCCGCCCCGGCAGTGCAGCCGAGCCGTTGGCATTGCGCTGGGGCAAGTGAGGCCAAGCAGGAGAGCCTGCCGTCTGAGCCCGAGTGGGTCGGGCGGTGGGGACAAGTGTCACCCACTCACGGGGCCCGGCGCCGGAAGCCTGGCTGCTAAGGAGACACGGGGGGACGACGAGGGCAGGGGCGCGTGCTCCGGTCTGAGCCAGCAGTCTGGGCAGAAGGCAGGCCTGTCCTGGGCCTCGAGGCCCAGGGCGACAGCAGGGCTCGGCCAGCAGTCCCTGGGGCAGCCTTGGGGGGGCTCCCAGGCGCCAGCCCCTGAACGCGCAGAAACCGCTCCCTGGAGCAGCCGGCCGTCGGCCCCCGTCTCCCTCCAGGGTGGGGCAGCGTTCTGGGTGGCAGGGGCGGCCGGGGAAGGCGCGGGGACAGTCCCCCCACAGGCTCCCCGTCCCACGGCCCGGGCGGTGCGCAGTGCTCCTGGAGCCTCTCCTCGCTGCGCGGGAAGCCGCAGGCCTCTTCCCGAGTCGGCCTGAACGCGAAAGGAAGAGGCCAGGCCCCGGCGAGCCCGGGAGAAGGCCGTCTGCGCAGAGGGGCCACCCCGGGCGACACACGCTGCTGCACGGAGGAGGCCGCGTCTCCCGACATCGGCGAGGCCCTGGGAGCCCAGGGTCCGCACCTGGGCCCCGGGAAGCGAGGCCCCAGAAGCACCGACTCTCCCGCAGCACTTCTCCCCTGACGCGAGAGAGCGAACGCCCAAAGCCGGAGCGAGGAAGCAGCAGCGAGGCGCGGTCCGCTTCGTGCGGAAAACCTCGGGGAAAGCTCTTCCTTCGCTGGGGAATCAGGGTCGGGCCTGTGGTTGCTGCTGGTTGCCGCAGCCGAGCGCTCTGCAGCGCTCTGGCAGAAACTACCCCGGAGTGAACGCCTCCTTGCCGGGACATCCCGCCTGCCCCAGACTGGAGCCCGGCCGCGCCTAGGGTATCAGCCTTCAGAAAAGGGACACGCCTGTCCCCTCGGTCCCCAGGAGCCTGTCCGGGGAGAGCGCAGCACGCCGCCCCGGCAGGGCAGCCGAGCCGTTGGCATTGCGCTGGGGCAAGTGAGGCCAAGCAGGAGAGCCTGCCGTCTGAGCCCGAGTGGGTCGGGGGGTGGGGACAAGTGTCACCCACTCACGGGGCGCGGCGCCGGAAGCCTGCCTGCTAAGGAGACACGGGAGGACGACGTGGGCAGGGGCACGGGCCCCGGTCTGAGCCAGCAGTCTGGGCAGAAGGCCGGCCTGTCCTGGGCTTCGAGGCCCAGGGCGACAGCAGGGCCTCGGCCACCAGTCCCTGGGGCAGCCTTGGGGGGGCTCCCAGGCGCCAGCCCCTGAACGCGCAGAAACCGCTCCCTGGAGCAGCGGGCCGTCGGCCCCCGTCTCCCTCCAGGGTGGGGCAGCGTTATGGGTGGCAGGGGCGGCCGGGGAAGTCGCGGGGACAGTCCCCCCACAGGCTCCCCGTCCCAGGGCCCGGGCGGTGCGCAGTGCTCCTGGAGCCTCTCCTCTCTGCGCGGGAATACGCGGGCCTCTTCCCGAGTCGGCCTGAACGCGAGAGGAAGAGGCCAGGCCCCGGCGAGCCCGGGAGAAGGCCGTCTGCGCAGAGGGGCCACCCCGGGCGACACACGCTGCTGCAAGGAGGAGGCCGCGTCTCCCGACATCGGCGAGGCCCTGGGAGCCCAGGGTCCGCACCGGGGCCCCGGGAAGCGAGGCCCCAGAAGCACCGACTCTCCCGCAACACTTCTCCCCTGTCGCGAGAGAGCGAACGCCCAAAGCCGGAGCCAGGAAGCAGCAGCGAGGCGCGGTCCGCTTCGTGCGAAAAACCTAGGCGAAAGCTCTGCCTTCGCTGGGGAATCAGGGTCGTGTCTGTGAGCTGCTGCTGGGTGCCGCAGCCGAGTGCTCAGCAGCGCTCTGGCAGAAACTACCCCGGAGTGAAC
>NW_027666383.1:0-32231 GCF_963455335.1 Martes martes | reverse complement strand
GCAGATTTGCATTTAATCTTTGGGTAAATAAAGCCTTTTTTTCCTGTATACTTTTTGGTAAAAAAAAGTCCTTATTTACACAAAGATTAAATGGAGACAAAAACAAACAAACAAACAAAAAAACACATCTTATTAAAATCAGTGTAGTGCTTAGTAATGGAAAGAAATGACAAAGTTGTGATATTTTCAATACTGAATATTTTGGAAAATATTTTATGCCACTCTGATAAGTAATATTTTTTTTTTGTATTTCCAAAATTATTACCTAGTAAGAACACTTTTTCATATGGTTACCGGCCATTTGACATTCTAATGATGATTGAATAGTAATACTATTTGCCCAATTTTTATTTTTTTAATTTATTAATTTATTTTAAAGAGAGAAAGACAGAGAGAGAGGGGTGGAGGGGCAGAGGGAGAGAATATTAAGAAGACTCCCTTGCCTAGCACTGACCCCACTGTGGGGCTCAATCCCACAACCCTGAGATCATGACCCAAGCCAAAATCAAGAATCAGCACTTAACCAACTGAGCTACCCAGGTGCCCCTGCCCAATTTTTTTTAAGACTTTTTTTTTATTGTTTTATGTTAGTCACCATTCAATACATCATTAGTTTTTGTTGTAGTGTTCCAAGATTCATTGTTTACATATAATACCCAGTGCTCCCCATGCAATACATGCCTTCCTTAATACCCACCCATAACCCTACCCCCTTTCCCTTTAAAATCCTAAGTTTGTTTCTCAGAGCCTACAGTCTCTCATATTTCATCTCTCCCTCTGGTTCCCCCCCTTTACTTTTCCTTTTCTTCTCTTAATGTCCTTCGTGCTATTCCTTATGTTCCACAAGTGAGTGAAACCATATGATAATTGAGTTTAAATTGAGATTTCTTTTTTGTTGTTATCAGAATTCTTGTATACAAACTAACCTTTTCTTCTTCAACTATTTAGAAACCCTTTTCTTCTCAGTTACATGTTATTGATTCCTTGTTTATATTTATTTTCTTTTTTCCATAAAATCTTTAAAATGTGATTTATTAATCAAATCATAAATGGTTCCAAAGTTTTCATTATGACTAGAACATATGTTTCTAAATTTTGTTTAGTTTGAAAATTTTTTTTAATTTTTTTTTAACATCAAAATCTCTGATCCACCTGATTTGTATATATGTGTGTATATTGTAAACATTCAGTTGAATACACACACGCATATATGCTTTGGTCAAAACATGTGAAGCTTCACATATGGTGTACTAGAATGAGAGTTATTACCCCCAATCCATGTGGTCTTGGTTCTAATCTCATTTTATTCACTGCTTTGTTGTTAAACTTAATGTCATTTTATAATTTCTGGTCTGTTACTTCAGCTGTGAAATGAGTGTTTGACAAGATTGCATCTAAGAGATGTAAGCATTTGCTAGATAGGGACTGAATACTTTGGAAGAGTTTTGACTCAGTTCTGGTAGTTTGTATATGCTGTGTAGTCCTGGCCCTGGTATCTCTTAGAACCTTGAAATCTATAACCTTCTGTGGTTAGAATTTATTCTCACCTCTACAACTAGAATGAAAATTAATTTACACATGATCTGTTTAAGACATATGTATCATTAATTTTTAGACCTTAATTCTTTTGGCTCAGTGGAATATATGACTTCATAGCCACAACCACTGGTGATTTTACTAAGGATGCCACCTGATCTAAATGCATTCAGTCTGGAATGCTTAGCTCCTTAAAATTGTAGTTTGAATACAGAAGATTAGTTTGAGAAATCAGTTTTATTCTTCTGGTAATTAAACAAGGCAAAAATCTTCATGGATTATGTTTCTTGGGAGTCAGATGCAAGTTGTCATGGAAAAGAAAAGAAAATGGTATGGAGTAAGAGGGTGATGGAAGAGGTAGAATAAGGGAAGAGGAGATGAATAGACAAGAGTCCCTGTGAGACAAGAGGTATCTTCCTTCTCCTAGCTTTCAGGTTTAGTTGAAGCATGTCTGCTGAACTTACTTTCTTTGGATTCCATGAAAACATTCTGTACCCTTACTTTCCATAATGGTCTGTATAGGAGTGCAATAGATGTGACTGTGTTCTTCCCAAATTCTATATTGAAGCCCTCCCAGTGTGACGGTATTTGGAGATGGAACCTCTCAGAGATAATTAACCTTTAAAACTTCTCCCTCCAACAAAACAAAAACAAACAAACAAACAAAAACCCAAACTATATTTGCAATATGTTTAACAACTAAATATGCAGAGTAGTATACATATTATATTATTTTAATAATTTAAAACACTGAAAATCATTTACTACACTTCTATTTTAAAGATAAGAAAAGTAAAGATCTAAATAGAAAATCTTTTGTTCAAGTTCATATGCCAAGTATATAGCAGAATTCAAACCCATGCCTATTTGATTTCACAGCTATAAACTTTTCACTGGGACAGGTTGCGGTAAAAATTTTATGAAACACTATTAGAGGATTTTTCAGTTTGGGCTTTTGAAACATCTATATTAAGAATTTGATTTTAGTTGCTGGCAAGATTTGATATTAAGATGCAAATAAAGTCAAGATATTTTATGGTGTTTTCCCCCAAAATCTAGATGATACTTACTTTCTGTTTTAGGGGAGATTTCAAATGGAATATGTTATACAAATAGAGTCTGGAAACAGACTCTCTCTTGTACTTTATTCTAATTATCACCTGAAATTATAGCCTTTGAGGGCACAGAATGTATTAGTCCTCCTCTTCCTGAACATTCTTACCAATAGCCCATTCTACATTCACCACCATATAGCCATATGGTGCTGCTCAGTCTTTTATTGAGACTCTTGATTGAGAAGCCTCATGGGACTGTGAACAGCCAAGGAAAGAGAAAAGGATTAGTAGTAATAATAGGAAGATTGGACTAGAAAGGCTGATTCAGCTGTCTAGGAGCCATAATTTCCTACAATGCCAGCAGCAAGGGAACTAATTACATGGCAGACTTTATGGACTCCAGGTATATTTTTCATTTCACCTCAAGTTGAAGTCATCTTCTAAAGAACTTGTTATATAAAACAATGTGTTTGCTGCCAAGATGCACTCAAATATATATGACAAAAATGCCATACCAAACTCTCCATGTAATAAAAATTCCCAAGACTATGAAATTATCACCTCCTCTTCCATTAATAAGGGGATTCATTCTCAATCAGTGCATTACAATATCCCTGTTCACTCTGATGCTTCATAGTACACCAGCAGGTAATTGTGCTTCTCAGTGAGACTTATTTTTTGAACTTTGGAGTATGGTAAAATGTCAAGTTCATGTTGTATAATGCAGCTTTTTTTTTTCATTTTTAATATTTAAAAATGCTTTCTCCAAAATATGACAAAATAATAGCACTAATGACTATTAAACTAACACTTTCTCATTCTCTAAGTATTGATTCTTACAAAATGTGAATTCAACATTAACGTTAAATTTATTTTGCATTTTAAAGGGATATATTAAGAATCCTCAGTCAACTTAAGATGTTCATGGAAGGGGTGCCTGGGTGGCTCAGATGGTTAAGCGTCTGCCTTCAGCTCAGTTCAGGATATCCAAGTCCAGGGATTGAGCCTCATGTTGGGCTCCCAGCTCAGCAGGGAGTCTGCAGCTCCTTCTGCCTCTTCCCCTGCTTATGCTTTCTCCCTCTCTGTCCCTGTCCCTCTCTCAAATGAATAAATAAAATATTAAAAAAGAAAAGATGTTCATGGAATATACACTATATACAAAGATCTGAAATAATCATTATAAGGCAGAGATATTCTTAAAGGACTGTTATAACTTCTGAAGATTTTAATAATGTATTGGGGAAAAGTATATAAAACAATAAAAATAGTAAAAATGAATGAATCAGAAATATGAATATTTTTAGTATATATGCAGAACACTACATGGAAGTAAATAAATTGATTGTTGGTTTCCTTTAACATTGATTCCTGTTCATTCCCCAAGCTCTTTTTATGAACATCTCTCCTCATCTAGGTAAATTCTTAATTCCATTTCAGTGATCCATCTATCTTCATACCCTGAATGATGGCTCTAGTCTCATGACATATATATTTTCACAAACCCTTGGTCCCACTCTTTTCAGCTCAGATAGTTACTTCAAACTGCAATCATTTTACTTATGGTTCTTCATGAAGGACCTTTTAAAAAAATCTATATCCAACTACCTACTGGATTATAACTAGATAATGATTTTTATTACATTTATACCATAAGCTAAATGCTAGGATTATAATAATATAAAAGTCAGGTATGATTTCTTCCTTTATAAAAAATACATTCTGGAGACATCAGGGTAAACTTACATATCTCAAATAAATATCCAGAACTTATTAGCCTATTGTGGAAGGGACCAGCTAGTGGGTCACAAAACATGTCTTTCTTTGCCTTACATAAGAAACAAATTTGCACTTATCAGCACCATCCATTGTTTTTAAATATGGTCCTGTAGCTGAATGGCCACATCACTGAGTTCTAGCCAATGGAATCTGAGTGGAAATAATGTGTACATCTAGCATGGCCATTGTTACCTCCCATGTATATTTTCCTCTCACCTGCTCTTCCACTGAAAAATCAATATACCGTGAAAGAGTAGAGCCTTAATAGGAAAGTAACCAGAGATCCAGAATCACTGCTCAGAAGAAATCAATCTGCTGACCAGAAACTTATTTTGCTCTTTAAGTGGGTAGACAAAATACTTCTACTGACTTAAGCCACAGAGATTACAGAGTTTATGCTTTACTGTTCTGACGTTACTTTAATACAGAAATAGGTGATGCAAGACTATAAAAATAACTTCTAACATATATGACATTGGTCTCATAATAGAGTAGAGGACCATGATGAAAAATTCTGGAGGCTAAAGAGATGGAAAATCATTATATGCAGTGACACAACATTTATTAAAACGGTTATATACCATGACTTGGAAAGCAGTACACAGAACATATAGCTCCAAGAGACGTAGTTAGATAATGGACATTGGCTTTTGCTCTTACTTTTAGACATGTATAAGAAATCAATGTTCACAGACCAGAACTGGACAGCTTGCAAACAGAAAAAAAAAAAAAAATAGAGTTCAGAAATTTTAGGATATAAACATTTGGAAGAAGAAAGTACCCTACATCAGGTGGTAATTTAGGATCTTGAACTGGAAGACATGAGTGCATTAGACTTTACGTTGACACCAATGGGTAAGGTGTGTTTTTAATATATGATTAGTAAAATCAGTATTTGGTAACCAGAAGAAAGTAATTACTTCCTAGGACATGGGGGAGCCATTGTGTGGAAGATATTTAGAATCTCAGTAACTTCTTGGAAGATAGAAACACCCATTTTGAAATTAAATGGTGATTATCTTTCATTATTACCTTAAGATTTAGTTACAGCAACCAACATTAATGCATTGTATCCCTCCCACTCACGCAATTGCCCTCACCTCCCCAAATATGTATGTGTAAATATGTATTATTTTTGTGTGTTTACCTATCATTTTTCTTTTTTTTTTAATATTTTATTTATTTATTTAACAGGCAGAGATCACAAGTGGGCAGAGGGGCAGGCAGAGAGAGAGAGAAACAGGATCCCTGCTGAGCAGAGAGTCTGATAAGGGGCTCAATCCCAGGACTCTGAAATCATGACCTGAGCTGAAGGCAGAGGCTTAAACCACTAAGACACCCAGGTGCCCCATCTATCATCTTTCTATTTACATATCTAATTAACTGCACCTACTAACACATTATATTAGAAATCTACATTTCCCCTACAGTAAGTCTTAAGCAGATCTTTAACTCTCTCCTTACTTTTTTATTAAAAACAAGAGTCATGTCCTTTGTATTTGTTTATTTGGTTGGTTTTTGATACTAAATTATATTTGTTTTAAAAACTATCCACTTCTCCCACTATCTCAGGCTAGCACTATAGCTAAATGAATTGAATTATTGAGAATTAAAGGAAGTAACTCTTCTCATACATCTTTCCCTATCTTTTTTTTTTTTTCTCCTTTCCCCTTTATAGTGAGAAATAAGTAGAGGAGAGGCAGACACCATTCACCAATAACTGTCTACAGTGAGGTTTTTGTAATCCCTTGGCTCATCAGAACTGCTGCCTCATTTCAGTGATGTTGGGCTCAATATGGCATAGCTGTCCAGAAGCTTAAGAGCTTTCTAACAAATTACCTTCTAAGGCACTGGTGTTCCTTTTTGAATTGTCTCTATCTTCTTTCTGGTTTGCAACTAACACCAATATTCTGCATTTTTAATGTGTGTCCTTCTTTGTTTAAGTTGCAGCAGGTCCTAGAAAGTTTATAAAAATATGCAGAATTAATAATAATAGAATAATAGTTACCAACCTACCCATATTGAGAACTTGTTAAGTTCCCAAAACTGTTCTATTTCCATGTGAGACAAAATTTAATCATTACACCATTCCTATGAAATGGTTACTATTTTCCCCCATTTTACAGATGAGAAAACCAAGAGACTGAAAAAGTGCTCACAAAACTGGTGAAGGAAAATAAAGAATATTTTAAAAACCCAACAGCAAACATAAAATAGGAGACATAATCTAAGATGTTTTAGATATTAAAAGGGAAATAAAAATATTTTCAAAAATGTTTATGATTGTAAATATGAATTTTTAAATGAAATAAAGAAATCTATTTACCAAGTTTGACATAAATAGTAGCATTCAATTTTCACATATGTAGATCTAATAGGGCAGTTCAATCTTTATTTTATTTTTTAAAATTTATTTTAATTTTTCAGTGTTCAAAGATTCATTGTTTATGCACCAACCCCAGTGCTCCATGCAATATGTGCCCTCCTTAATACCCACCACCAGGCTCACCCATTCCCGTACCCCTCCAAAACCATCAGTTTGTTTCTCAGAGTCCACAGTCTCTCATGGTTTGTCTCCCCTCTGATTTCCCCCAATTGACTTTTCCTTTCCTTCTCCTAATGTCCTCCATGTCCTTCCTTCTGCTCCACAATTAGGTGAAACCATATGATAATTGACCCTCTCTGCTTGACTTATTTCACTCAGCATAATCTCCTCCAGATTCGTCCATGTTGATAAAAATGCTGCATATTCATCTTTTCTGAGGGAGGCACAATACTACATTGTGTATATGGACCATATCTTCTTTACTCATTCATCTTTTGAAGGACATCTTGGGTTTCCATAGTTTGGTGATTGTGGCCATTGCTGCTATGAACATTGGGGTACAGATGGCCATTCTTTTCACTACATCTGTATCTTTGGGGTAAATACCCAGTAGTGCAACTGCAGGGCCATAGGGTAGCTCTATTTTTAATTTTTTGAGGAATCTTCACATTGTTTTCCAAAGTGGCCGCACCAACTTGCATTCCCACCAACAGTGTAAGAGTGTTCCCCTTTCCCTGCATCCTCTCCAACACTTTGTGTTTACTGCTTTGTTGATTTTGGCCATTCTAACTGGTGTAAGGTGGTATCTCAAAGTGGTTTTGATGTGAATCTCCCTGATGAGCTGATGCTGATGAGCATTTTTTCATGTGTCTGTTAGCCATTTGTATGTCTTCTCTGGAGAAGTGTCTGTTCATGTCTTTGGCCCATTTTTTGAGGTAATGATCTGTTTTTTGTGTGTTGAGTTTGAGGAATTCTTTACAGATCTTGCATATCAGCCCTCTGTCTGTAGTGTCATTTGTGAATATCTTCTCCCCTTCCATGGATTGCATCTTTGTTTTGTTGACTGTTTCTTTTGCTGTGCAGAAGCTTTTGATCTTGTTGAAGTCCCAAAATTTCATTTTCACTTCTGTTTCCTTTGTCTTTGGAGACTATCTTGAAAGAAGTTGCTGTGGCCAATGTTGAAAAGGTCACAGCCTATGTTCTCCTCTAGGATTTGACAGATTCCTGCCTCACATTGAGGTCTTTTATCCATTTCAAGTTTATCTTTGTGTATGGTGTAAGAGAATGGTCGAGTTTCATTCTTCTACACATAGCTGTCCAATTTCCCCAGCACCATTTATTGAAGAGACTGTCTTTTTTCCACTGGATATTTTTTCCTGCTTTGTTGAAAATTATTTAGCCATAGAGTTCCAGGTCCATATTTGTGGTCTCTCTACTCTGTTCCACTGATCTATGTGTCTGTTTTTGTGTCAGTACCATGCTGTCTTGGTGATCACAGCTTTGTAGTAAAGCTTGAAATTAGGCAACATGATGCCCCCAGTCTTGTTTTTCTTTTTCAACATTTCCTTAGCAATTGGGCCTCTCTTCTGGTTCCATACAAATTTTAGGATTGTTTGTTCCAGCACTTTGAAAGATGCTGGTGGAATTTTGATCAGGATGGCATTGAAAGTGTAGATTGCTCTGGGCAGTTTAGACATTTTTACAATGTTTATTCTTCTGATCCATCAGTATGGAATGGTCTTCCATCTTTTTTGTGTCTTCTTCAATTTCTTTCATGACTGTTCTGTAGTTCCTCCAGTACAGATTCTCTACCTCTTTGGTTAGGTTTATTCCCATGTATCTTATGGCTCTTGGTGCTATTGTAAATGGAATCAATTCTTTAATTTCCTTTTCTATGTTTTCATTGTTAGTGTATAAGAAAGCAACTGACTTCTGTGACTTGATTTTGTATCCTGCCACATTACTGAATTGTTGTTTCAGTTCTAGTAGTTTGAGGCTGGAGCCTTTTGGGTTTTCCATATAAAGCATCATGTCATCTGCGAACAGAGAGAGTTTGACTTCTTCTTTGCCAATTTGAATAACTTTTATTTCCTTTTGTTGTCTGATTTCTGTGGCTAGGACTTCTAGTACTATGTTCAGCTGTGGTTGCAAGGGCAGGGATCCCTGGTCTGTTCCTGATCTCAAAGGGAAGGCTGCCAGCTTTTCCTCATTGAGAATGATATTCACTCTAGGTTTTGTATAGATTCTATGAAGTTGAGGAATGTTCCCTCTATCCTTATACTTTGAAAAAATTAATCAGGAATGGATGCTATATTTTGTCAAATGCTTTTTCTGCATCAATTGAGAGGTTCATGTGGTTCTTTTCTCTTCTCTTATTGATTTGTTCTATCACAATGATTATTTACAAATGTTGAACCACCATTGCATCCCAGGGATAAATCCCACCTGGTCATGGTGGATAATCTTTTTAATGTAGTGTTGGATCCTATTAGCTTGGATCTTGTTGAGAATCTTGGCATCAATATTCATCAGTGATATTGGTCTGAAATTCTCCTTTTTGGTTGGGTCTTTGCTTGGTTTGGGGATCAGGGTAATGCTGGCTTTATAGAAAGAGTCTGGAAGTTTTCCTTCTGTTTCTATTCTTTGAAACAGCTTCAGGAGAATAGGTATTATTTCTTCTGTGAATGTTTGGTAGAATTCTCCAGGGAATCTTTCAGGTCCTGGGCTCTTGTGCTTTGGGAGATTTTTGATCATTGCTTCATTCTTGTTACTAGATGTTGGTCTATTCAGGTTGTCAATTTCTTTCTGTTTCAGTCTTGGAAGTTTATAGGTTTCCAGGAATGCACCCATTTCTTCTAGGTTGCTTAATTTATTGGCATATAGCTGTTGATAATAATTTCTGATGATTGTTTCTATCTCCTTGGCATTAGTTGTGATCTCTCCCTTTTTATTCATAATTTTATTAATTTGGGCCCTCTCTCTTTTCTTTTGGATTAGATTAGCCAGTGGTTTTTCAATCTTATTGATTCTTTCAAAGAACCATCCCCTAGTTTCATTGATGTATTATACTGTATTTCTAGTTTCCAACTCATTGATCTCTGCTCTAATCTTTATTTTCCTTATTGTGGGTGGGATTGACTTAATTTGTTGTTGATTTTCTATTTCTTTAAGGTGTAAAGAGAGTTGGTGTTTTCAGGATTTTTCAGTGTTTTTTGTTTTGTTTTGTTATGGTTTGGTTTGGTTTGGTTTGGCTTAGTTTTTTTGAGTGAGGCTTGGATGGCTATGTATTTCCCCCATAGGACTGCCTTTACTGTATCTGATAGGTTTGGGACCGACATGTTTTCTTTCCAATTGGTTTCCATGAATTGTTTAATTTCTTCTTTGATTTCCTAGTTGATCCAGACATTCTTGAGCAAGATGGCGTTTAGCTTCTAAGTGTTTGTATTCCTTCCAAACTTTTTCTTGTGGTTGATTTCCAGTTTCAAAGCATTTAGGTCTGGGAACATGCAGGGAACGATTGCAATCTTTTGGTATTGGTTGAGCCCTGATTTGTGACCCAGTATGTGGTCTATTCTGGAGAAAGTTCCATGCACATTCAAGAAGAATAAGTATTCTGTTGTTTTATGGTGGAATGTTCTGTATATATCTATGAAGTCCATCTGGTCCAATGTGTCATTCAAAGCTCTTTTTTTTCCTATTGATTTTCTGCTTAGATGATCTGTCCATCCCCTACAATTAATGTGTTCATATCAATATGACTCTATTTTGATTAACAGTTGGCTTATGTAGTTGGCTGCTCCCATAACGGGGGCATAAATCTTTATAATTTTTAGATCTTGGTGGATAGACCCTTTAAGAATAATATAATGTCCTTCTGTATCTCTGATTACAGTCTTTAGCTTAAAGTCTAGTTTATCTGATATGATAATCACTATCCTAGCTTTCTTTTGAGCTCCCTTGTCATTAAAGATGGTTCTCCATTCCTTCACTTTCAGTCTGGATGTATCTTTAAGTTCCAAATATGTATCTTGTAGACACCATATGATGGGTCCTGTCATATTATCCAGTCTGCAACCCTGTGCCATTTTATGGGAGCATTTAGGCTGCTCACATTGAGAGTGATTATTAAAAGGTAAGTTTTTCTTGACATCATGTTGCCTGAGAAGTCCTTGTTTCTATAGATTGTCTCTGTAAATATCTGTTCTATGGGGGCGCCTGGTGGCTCAGTGGGTTAAAGCCTCTGCCTTTGGCTCAGGTCATGATCTCAGGGTCCTGGGATCGAGCCCCGCATCGGGCTCTCTGCTCAGTGGGGAGCCTGCATCCTCCCTTCTCTCTCTCTGCCTGCTCCTCTGCCTACTTGTGATCTGTCTGTCAAATAAATAAATGAAATCTTAAAAAAAAAAAAATCTGTTCTATGTCACTCTTGGGTTCTTTCTTCTTTTATAGAACTCCCCCTTAATATTTCTTGTAGTGCTGGCTTGGTGGTCACATACTCTTTTAAACCTTCCTGGTCTTGGAAGCTCTTTATCTCTCCATCCATTTTGAATGTCAGCCATGCTGGATAAAGTATTCTTGACTGCATGTTCTTCTCATTTAGTGCCCTGAATATGTTATGCCAGCCCTTTCTGGCTTGCTAGGTTTTGGTGGATAGGTCTGATGTTATTCTGATGGTCCTTCCTCTGTATATAAGGAATCTCTTCCCCCTAGCTGCCCTTAGGACCTCTTGTCTAAAATTATGATTCATGAATTTCACAATTAAATGTCTGGAGGTCTTTCTAGATTTATAAGTCTTGGGGGTATAATTTCTGCTTCTAAGACATGAACATTTGTTCCATTCCCCAGACTAGGGAAATTTTCATCCAGAATTTGTTCAACTATATCTTCTAGTTTTCTCTCTTTCTCCACCCCCCTCAGGCATCCCAATAATTCTGATGTTGGAACATTTCATTGCATCATTTATTTCCCTAATTCTGTTTTCATGGCTTCTAAGCTTTTTGTTCCAGGTCTCCTCCTGATACTTTTTTCTATCATTTTGTCTTCTAGATCACAAATTTGATCTTTGCCTCAGTTACCCTAGCTGTTAGAGTATTTAGATCAGATTGGATCTCACTGATAGCATATTTTAGAACTGCCAGATCAGCTCTCACTTCCAACCTTAGAGTTTCTATGTTGTCACTAATTGTCTTCTCCAACCTAGCCATTGCCTGGATAATTGTTACCCTGAATCCTCTTTCTGACATACAGTTTATGTCCATATCCAATAACTCTGATGGAGAGGGCACAGTCTCTGAATTTTTCCTCTGTTGGGTGTTCCTCCTCCTAGTCATTTTGGTGAGAGGTGGTTGAGGGGATGTATAGCTAAATACATCAACCACAATCTAGGCAATATGCACTCTGAAAAGTTTCAGAGCAATTGGGGGACACTACCAAAAAGAAAAGAAGGAAAAAAAAAAAAAAAAGGAAAAGAAGAAGAAGAAGAAGAGGGGAAAAAAAAAACAGGAAATAGAGGAAAAAAACAGAGAGAGAGAGAAAACATAGCCAAAATGTAAGCCAAAAGTAAGACTAAAAGTAAGCCAAAAGTAAGACTTACAAACAAAAATGAACAAACAAAAAGACAGACAAAAATAAAGGACAAGATAAAAAAGAAAACCCCAGCCAAAATTAATCCCAAGAATAAGATTTATATAGGACAAAAACAAAAACAAATACACAGAAACACTAACAGAAGAATAAGATAGGAAGATGGTTATAATAAACCTTCGATGTGGGTAAGGAAGTTTATTTCACTTCTTCCTGGGTGAATTTTGTTATCTTTGTTAAAGGACTCAACTTTCCAGAGATATAGGGAAATTAAAACTGGTTTATATATAGGGTAGTATTGAATAGGGAAAAAAGATTTCCTTGAAGCTTATATTTATATGTATAAAAAAAGAAAGAAAGAAAGAAAGAAAGAAAGAAAAGAAAAAGAAACACAGGTGTATGTATGAAAAAAGTTCAAGTTAAAAAGTTATTATGGAATATGTTGTATTAAACCTCTAGCTGTAATGGTAAGTAGGTTAAAAAAAATAAAAGAACAATAATTGTGAGAAGAAATTAAAAGAAAAGAAAAAGAAAAAGAAAGAAACGTTGTATCTATGAAATATACAGATTTTGAGGCAATACCATGAGCTTAATATATTGTTTTCCCCTGATGTTGGGGTTTTACAGTTTTATGGGGACCCTGTGGTGGTTGTCCTCTTGTTCTTTTGGCTTTTCTTCTGGGTGAGGGGCCTGACACATTGTTTCTCAGTCAGTCTTGCTTGGGCTTAGTTGCCCTGCCCACTATCAAGGGGCTTGGCTTTGTGGAAACTGGTTTTTCAGGCTTTTGTTCTCTGGAGGCATTTGTTCTTTGGCAGCTTTTTGTGGTTTTTCAGATGTTTAGTGGAAAGCAAACTGTCTGCACCCAGACCTCATACTCAGAGACAAACCTCAGCCTGCTCCCCCCGGGTCATCCAGAACACACAGACTCCCACTCTGTAAATTGTGCCGAACACTGCAACCTCTCACAGGCTGTGAACACCCTCAGCCACTGTCCCAGTGGTTGTCTCAGGCCCCCACTTGTCTCTGTCCCCCTGTGCCACTAAAACCACAAGTGATATTGGGCCAGGTGACTTCAAACTTGAGTGACTCCTGTTGCTGGGACTGCTATCTGGGGTCCATAACCACACCCTGTGCACCCACATGTGGTGGAGGCACAGGTCACCAAAGACTGTGGGTCAAGGGAAACCAACCTGAGATGATGCTGGTTCTCTCAAGCGTAGGCTGTGTGCACTCAGACCCCATGGCAGCACAGGTCATGGAAGGCTGCAGGTCTAGAGACCAATGGCAGTGACCATTCTGGGACTGTGGGCTTAGGCCCATGCACATGACCTCCCAATTCCACCAGTTGCCTCTTAAGACCTTTTGCTCTTTTTGAGTGCTTTTGACCAGTCTCCAAGTTAATGTTGGTCTCCAATCTTTGTATTGGGGTATTACTTTCAAATGGGTCACTTTTGGTTTTATCTTCCTATATCAGTCCGAGTGTTCCACTCTGTGTTACCTCTCCACTGATGTCTTCTGGCCCCATAGAGATCCAGAATTGTATAATTTTGCATCTCAGGCTATTTTCATGGGTGTTCAGAGTGTTCTGGTAGTATTTAGCTCACTTTAGGGGACCGGTCGAAACAGGGTCTCCTACTTTTCTGCAACCTTCCCCTCCTCTCCGAAATGTAAGAACATTCTGTGAAGAACACCCCAAGCCAAAGTTCTACTAAACATAAAAAGAGAAAAAAATTCTAATATTACATAATAATTCCAGAGAAAATAAAAAGACTGTATATGTTGCATCTACTAGCGTAGATAGCTACTGTAATTTTTTTTGGACAATATAACAGGGAAAAGAGTAATTAGCTGTCAAAATCCTTAAAGAAGATATATACAAAAATCTGTTTAAAAATTTACAAATCAAATCCAGAATTATGTTAAAATAATAAAGACATTGTAGTGTTAGGAGAATAGTTAATAAACAGAAAGTATACATGCAAATGGAATGGCTCAAAAAAGCAAAAAATAATGTATAAGTTTGTTTTAAAATCTGAACACCCAAGCGATTTGCATATTAACAAAATAAAGAAGATGCGATATAATTATCTCAATATCCTAATGCTTATATGAACATGTTGTATAAATGTTTTTGAATGAAAGAATGATTGAATAAATGAACAAAAGAGATGTGATAAAGCAACAGATTTTTAGTTCTCATAGTTCTGGAACCTGAGAAGTTCATGATCAAGGTCCTGGAAGATTCATTGTCTGGTAAGAGCCCACTTCTTGGTTCACATATTTCCATCTTCTTCCTCTTAAAAACTAACATGGCAGAATGGGCAAGGGAGCATTCTGGAGTCCCTTTCATAAGGGCTTTAGTTAATTACATGATGACATTATCCACCCTCAGGATGTATTTATTTCCCAAAGATCTCATATTCTGATACCATCACATTAGGGATTAGGTTTTCAATATATGACTTTAGGAGAACACAAGCATTCAGGCCACAGCAACTGGTAATCAGGAAAAAAGTAGAGCAGACTGAAAAGTCTTTGGTTTTTAAATCCATTTAAAGAGATGCTAAAATCCATGATTCTATTGTTCAAAAAGGTAAAATTATAGTTTCAGGAATCTTTCCATTTACAATGACCCAAGTATTTTCAGTGCATTTTGCCCTGCATGATCAGTGACAAACATGGGATTTAATGATTAAGGTGCAATAGAATTTACTTTTATCTTCTCAACCATATGTCTGAGCATGCATATTGCATGCGAATAGGACTCAACATCCTCATCCACTATCTTCCTTGGCAAATATAGTTTTACTGCTTACTAAACTTGCTTTATGCTGCTTGTAGAGTAAGAGCAAACACATTAGATTTCCCTGTCCAAGAAATGAAAGTGACAGATAAAAAGATTTAAATATAAACTACAGTACCAATAAAGGCGAACAAAATGCTTGCAAGAGGTGCCTAAGTAATAACATTTCATTTTGATAATGTTCAATGGTTTAGAGCTAAGGACAAGGGCCTCTGCTCATTCCAGGAAATGGAGTTAGTAAGAAGAATACAATTAAATGCTACTTCTCAGAAATAGAGGTCAATAATTCCTAGTTTCCAAAGGCTAGTTTTCTAGCCTGGCATGGACTGGGATTTTTTGGCAGCCTCAGGAAAGAGAATTTTCCTTATTCTAAATTCTATTGCACTTTCTTCTTATCATACTGTACATATTTCTGAAATCTTTCTTACATAAAAGTAAATCTATTTTTAAAGGGCACATGACAGTATTTAGGGAGATTATTCATTTGAAGAAGACCTTGGGATTTTTCAAAAGATAAAATCTCTGTGTCTGTAAATTATCATGCTTTGAAAGTGTGTGACATTTATATAATAATAAAACATAAATTGATTTGTTTTGTCCCTGAAGATTTGGGGGTGTGGTGTGTACTAAAAGAGGATAAAGGAAAATACAACTCAAATCAGCATAAGGATAACAATGGGAACAAGGCTTAGGTTCTAGTACTGTCTTGGTGTTAATTAGTTTATTATCTTTAACTAGTCCTTTATTATGCAATTCAAATTAATAGTTTTAATCCATTTATCCAGTTAATGCAAATGTATATGTATTCATGTTGTCCCTGGTTAATCCCACCAAACATTTCCCAACACTTCTAGATTAAAAGCCAAATATTGTAAATGACATCTACAGATGTCTTCCTTACTAACTATGCTCCAGCCTCAATGCCTATTTGCCAATCTTAGAATATACCCAGTCACATCCAATTTTTGGCTATTGATTTACCCGTTTGCTGTACTCTGTGTGTCTGGAATACTCTTCCCCAGCTCACTCCAAATTTGTTCAGTCTTTTTCAATCCCCCTTTTCAGGTTTTTACTCAAACTTTATGTTCTCAGAAAAAAATTAGAACTTATTTTAAATTGACTTTATTTAAAATTGAACCCCTCCTCCAACTTTCCTTACACTCATTCCTGTTATATTTCTTCTTAGCATTTCTCAATTTAAAATGTCATATATTTGTCTACTTCTTTATTTCTGCTTGTTTTCTATCTCTTCCACCAGAACTTAAGGTCCACTGTACTAGACTAGTTTTTCTACTTTATTGACTGTTGTGTGCCCAGAATCTAAGGCAGCCTGTCACAGAGTATACATTAACTAAATATTTCTTAAATATTTCTTAAATAAATTAAATATTTCTTAAATAAATATTTCTTACATAAATAAATTAGTGCCATACAAAAAATGTGTTATGTACTGGCAATAAAGCAGTGAACCATATAGACAGATATATGCAATTTCAACTTACATTTTAGTTAGGGATATAGGTCAGAAAAACTACAATTCAAGTGTATCATATAGAACTATGTATATAAGTAGATATCAGAAAAATAAACCTAAGAAAAATAAACCATTGCTTCAAGGCAAAACAAAAAGTATAAGTACAGTTTAAAACAAGTAGGCTGATTAAACTTACCAAACATCAGCAAACCATTGTGGGAAAAGTTTGTGTGTATGTGTATGTGTGTGTATATATATATATAATAATTAAATGACATGATAAGGAAGGATGACCTATTATAGTCTCTTGAGACTGTAGTAGCCACTTACTATAGTAGCATTGTAAAATGTTCAGCAGAGTTGCTAGGGTAGAAATCTAGTTTCATATTTTGTACAAATATGTAAAACTGAACCTAAATATACCTATATATAGTTTGTCAGCACTTACGGCAATTGAAAATAAGTACAAATCAAGAGACTTACATTACCTCAACTTTTCCTCTTGACATTCATACATGCCTAAATTTCAGGTTAGGAGATAACTCTTTGGGTGGGAGAAGGGAGTCAGATCTCTAGGTGTTTTGAAAGCCTGTTGACTGAACTGCCATTCCTTTACCTTCTATTGAAGAAAGATTGAGACATACTTGGAGTAAGAGCTAAATATTGCCTGTTCAAGATTCAGGGAAAATTATAAACAAATGAATGAATAAACATGTTAATTATAGAGTATTTTATGTACTTTGAAGGAAATAAACAAGAGTAATCAGAGAGTATAACAAAGAGAACAGTTTAGATACTTTAAGATCCCTTTAATCTAAAAGTCTCCTGATCTTTATAAAAGAGAAAAGAGGTTCACTTGGCTTTAACACAAGGTTAAGAGAATGAGTCACAGAGAGAAATGCAGTTAAGACCAATCATAATTTATAGCCACTCATAGCTTCATTACAAATCATTATAAGGTTTTGGGCCACAGAATGTTTTCTTCTATTTTATAAGAATCTCTTGGACTACTGAGAATAGACAAACAGTAGATCAATAAAAAAAAATACTACTCAGGGGGTGCCTGGGTGACTCAGTGGGTTAAAGCCTCTGCCTTGCTCAGGTCATGGTCCCAGGGTCCTGGGATGGAGCCCTGCATCGGGCTCTCTGCTCAGCAGGGAGTCTGCTTCCTCCTCTCTCTCTCTGCCTGCCTCTCTGTCTGCTTGTGATCTCTGTCTGTCAAATAAATAAATAAATAAATCTTAAAAAAATAAATTACTACTCAGGGTTAGTAATCTGGGTAAGAACCAGTGGAGGTTTGGACAAGGATGATAGGGTGGAAGGTGATAAGAAGTGGCTGGAGTGTGTGTTATTTTAAAGATAACACCAACATAATTTAGTGATAGATTGGATTCTCAGTGTGAAGAAAAATGGAGTCAAGGATGACTAAAGTTTTGAGCTTGAACAGCTAGAAGAATAAGATAGTTATTAACCAAAATGAAGAAGGTGAGTAGGAGAGTTTTCTTAACAGAAGATCAGGAACTCAGTTTTGAAAACATGAAGCTTAAAATAACTACAAGATATCCAAGTAGGTAGGTAGGTTAATTAAGATATAACAGTATGGAGTTTATGAGAGAGGTTAGCCAAAAGGGCCTATATGGATTTTTTTCCATTTTGTTATATGAGACTGGATAAGATTACCACCAGAGGGGTGACAAATGGGAAACTATACCCTTAACGATAAGACTCACCAAACCCACACTGGAATATGTTTTCAATAGTCTGTGTGTGTGTGCATGTCCATATGTTCTCATACCTAGTTAGTGGAAGATGCAGTTAGAGATAGCCCAAATATCATGGGGGAAAAAGTCATCCAGTTTTATCCCTATATCCTACCACTGTGAGTCTTAGGAAAAGTTCAACTCTGAGTCTCAGTTTCTTTAACGTCAATAATCAGGCTAATAATTTTCCATCTGGTTATGAAGAATATATGTTCATGGCTGTACAAGTTAGAGCACAGTAAAATACAGATCTAGGTAGAAAATACTAATTTAACTGAAGCCCTATATTGTGCAAGTGGGAGTTGGATTAGCTTAAAGGGACAAGTCTAGAGTTAAAAGGTTTTATGTAATTTGTACAATGTTACTTATAAGATTAATATTATTTGTAAATAAATACCATCTTTCTGGAAAGCTATTTTCCACTGTGTATATGGAGGCTTAAAAATGCATAGTTTTCAGCCTTGGAAGTATACTGCAGTACTAGAAAATAAAATGAAACAGAAGTTTATGTATACAGTTGTTTGAAAATGACTCAAATGTCCAATTATAAGAAACTACACTAAAGATATGATGATTTACCCATAGAATACTTTAGCATAAAGCCATTAATATATTTTTTAAAACTTAATGAAGTTGGAAAAGCTGGTATTAAAATGCACAATTAAAAGGTATGAGACAAATAACGATTTATTATTTATTTTATGTTAACCATTTTATTCAAATTGCAAGAAAAAAAAAAAAACTAGAAGCGACCAACCATGTGTTGATAACTGTGTATTTCAGGGGTGACGTTTGAAACAATTTACATTTCTAACATTCCTAAATTCTTTACAGTAGGTATCATTTCTGTCAGAAGAAACAAGTAATTTATTAAATAAATATTCTTGGACCTTTTCATATTTTGCTGTTTGTATAACTTATACATCCTGTCAGTCTCTTGTGCTTTTAGTGCATCAGTCGTGTTTTACCCTGAGGAGAAGCAATCTATTCACAGGTAAACTGAAACATTAATTACATAGGAAGATCTCTTCCATGCAGTGTTCCGATAAAATGCTATAAAAACAAGAAACACGAACTTCCATAAAATATTTGTTTCTTTGAAGTCATTTAAACTTAGTGTTTTTCCTTGAAAAGCCTTATGAATAATTAAGCTTAGTCTAACTTGCCTAGAAAGCTCTGCCTGCTCTCTAACACCATTAAGATTGTAACACTGTCACAATAGACCCATTAAGGTCATTTAAATTGGATAAGGAATGGATCCTGGACGATGCAGAATTCAAAAGAACTGACTACTAAGAATGATGATGTGCAGTATAAACATCCAGATGTCAGGAAAAGCCTAATGTGCGCATTAGATATCATGGAATAAAATGCCTCTAAAAAGTATACTGCTAGTTTTCAGGGTATCTTGATTATTGGCTCATTTTAGGTTTTTCTTTTCATTTTTAGTAATTTACAGAGAAGAATGTAATAATGTCATCATATACTGATAGGAGGAATGGGAATCCAATTGCATTTATTTTCTCATTAGCTATAAGATTTTGAACACATTATTAGTGACTTCCTACTTTCAGAGTCCTCATTCATTGAGTGGATAAGTAATAGTTCTTAGTTGTATCTCATGCATTTTTAATGTGCATGAAATGTGCTAATTCTTGTGTAGTTATTAACAGTGCACCTGTAATAAAACATTTATTATTATTATTATTATTATCTCCTATTCCCTCTAGTTTTTCTGTATTGGAAAACCAAATAAATGTATAATCTGAGACTCCTGAAAATAGATCAGGAACTGATAGTGAGACAGTTTTCAAGCTCAGAGAAACGAGAGGAACAGACCAATAGTTTTCTCTTCATTAAAAAAGACGACTTAGCTTTGCACAATGGCAGTATCATAGCCAATGAGGTTTATCCGAGGCGCGATTATTGCTAATTAAAAAAGAAGACTTCATGTTGAAATATGTGTTTAACATCTATCCATACCTAAAGTTTCAATTAAGGTCAACTGAAATAATATAGGAATAAGATCTTTCTAAACTATAAAGTTCCATGTAAATATGAGAGATGATTATTAATATTACCAGGCTCTTGTGCAAGTATTGGAATTAGTATTCAAGTTAGCAAACATACTTTGCAGCATAATAAAGGGCTTTAAGAGTTAGAGTCTTTTCAAAAAAGCATATATTTTATTTCCTAGGAGTAATTTAAAAACTTGCAAAAGTTATTTGAATTTATATAATCAATCATTTTAAGAAAGATTCATTTTAAGAGAGTCTTTTTTTTCCTAATATAATAAGCTCCTGATGTATTGCTGACTTGAAATTGCATAACTTCTAATACTGAATCAATATTTTATTTTTCAAATGCACATTTTCATGAACAAATATCTGCACATACTTAGAAATCAGTTTCAACTTAGAATTCATGGTGGTAGATTATATTGGAGGAAAAAATCTAAGAGTCTACTTGCCAACTCAAAGCAATAGGAACATTGGTGCAGTGAATATAAATTAACTCTCTAGGGAAGATTTTCTGACAGAAGTGCTTATATGACTCATACTATCTCTTGATCCATGAAATGCATTGCACACCATCAATTTGCTACTTGAGTTGTCCTAAGGGGAAAAGGTTGTCATTCACTCACTGAAATATAATTGGCTATGATAAATTATTTTATTGGTTGCATTATTAAAATTTAATTATTTTTTCAAATAAAAGCATAGTCTTATACCACTTTTACAATAAAACACTAATTAACATTTATACAATTCCATTAAAGCACTTACAAAGATGGAGGAGCACTGTATCTTTGTCATATTTGCCCTTAAAATTATGATGGGTAACTGAGATTAAGAATCTAAATAACTGGGACTGGTCAGACCTTGTAAGAGAAGCAAAACTGTTTTATCCTACTCTGCCTTCTACCATATCATAACTTGTTCATGATTCTGGTCTCTCAGACTAAGACTAATAAAAATACAAAGTGACATAGAACAGTACTCAATAGTTCATTCTTTCATTAACTCCTTTATTCAACAAATACTTGAACATCTTCTATATGTATGATAGAGCAAATCTTGTAATGTTAGCATTACCCATATTTGGATTCAAGTCCTAGCTCTATAAAGTAATAATTTTGTGACCTTTGGAGTATCACATTGATTACCTAAGACTTAATTTGAAATATATAAAACAAATCATATTGTTGTGACAAAATAAGTAGTACACAAAATGCAACAATCACAAGCTAAGTATAGCTAAAATTATGTGCTAAATGATGCGGGTTACTTTGTAGCAATAAAAATCCAGTAAGAACTAAATTAATAAATTGAGGCAATGGAATCAGTCAGTTTTTGTTAAATTATATTGCAGTAACAAACAGTCCTGGAATCTCAAAGGATTATAGCCATAATAGTTTAATTTGCTCATATCATCTATCACTGTGGGAAAGCTGTGGTTTTGCTCCCATGTATCTTTTGTTTCAGGACCTGCACTAAAGTAGTAAATCCTATCTGAAGTGTTGCCGATTACACTGCATAAGAGGGAAAAACCAGGGATAAAAATCAATAGTATGAACATGCCTGGGGGGGCTCAGTTGGTTAAGTGTCAGCCTTCCTCTTGGGTCATGATCCCAGTGTCCTGGAATCGAGGCCCCACATTGGGCTCTTTGCTCAGTGGAGAACCTGATTCTCCCTCTACCTGCCACTCCACCTTCTTGTGCCCTCTCATTATCTCTCCCTGACAAATAAATAAATAAAATCTTTTTAAAAATCAACAATAGTTCTTAAATATTGTATATGTCATTCCCATTCCTATTTCAATGACCAAAACAAGTTAAAATGAATCTTATTTCAATAAGGCATCATAATGGGAAAAATAATACAATCTATACCAATAGGTAAGTGTTACATGGAAAAAAGAATCTAATTCTAGGGAGCCAGTGTAGTTAAGGAAGCCTCTATGTGGGGTAATATTTATGCTAAGTTTCTGGGACCAAGGAATAGCTGGGGGATGAGGACAGTGTTTGTAAATGAAATGATAGCTAGTCCTTCCAGATGATAGGGACATCTGTTGAATGATACTTATTTACTGAAGCAACAGTCCCCAACTGGAGCTATTCAAGTTGCCTAACCTTGGCAATTTGCTGAATAACTGAAATTCAACAAAGGCTTTACAGGAGCCTTCAGATTTAGGAAAATCACATCCGGTTTTAGTTTCACACACATTGGCCATTCTACTTTAAGTATATTTCGAGAATTTGTATATTACTGAATTTCTACTCCATTCCTCTGCACAGATAATGTGTTCATAGTCTCAAAATGTTTTCAAATTTCATCTTTTTGTACTTCTTATCTTATATTGGAATCTCTAGATATTTTTCTAGTAGTTGATATTACCATTCCAATTTCTTTTTCTTATCAGAGGCATTTTCTGTGGCACAAGGAAGTAAATATATCTGGGATGTGTTGGCTTCTAAGCTCATACCCAAGTCAAGTGTTAGGATCTGTCTGGCCTTACAAGAACATCTTGTAGGGTAGCCTGGGTGGCTCACTTGGTTAAGCATCTGACTCGATTTTGGATCAGGTCATGATGTCAGGGTCGTGAGATAGAGGTCTATTTCAGGCTTCATGCTCAGTGCAGAGTCTGCTTGAGATTCTCTCTTTCCCTCTGCCACTCTTCCACCTGCTCATGCTCTCTCTCTCTCAAATAAATAAAATCTTTAAGGGAAAAAAAAAAAAAAAAAAAACCTTGTATGCCAGTGTCCTTAATATGAAAATCCATTGAATTAAAGACATTTGAGCAAGGGAAGACCACAAAGCAGACATATTTAGAAAGATAGAACTAGGAATGACTCATTCTTTCAAGTAGTTATGGCAATCAAAATTAATTAAATATAAAGCATTTTCAAGAAACTGTGTTTGCCAAGACTAACGACTATTCAGATCAATTGTTATCTGCCATTTCTTTTTTTTTAACCATCATAAGATTAGTAGAGGGGTGGAGACTTTAGATTGTCAAGGCCATATTATGCTATTATAGCAACTAGTATTCACAAATAATATTATTATCATTTCTTGTAAATATATAAATCATATATAAATATATAAATATAAATATATGAATATATAAATCATAAATATAACCTAAACAAATTAACAAATAATTCATTAATCATCAGAACTTTAGAAAAAGTTATGTAACTTATAATAAAAGATATGTAAAATGTGTTGAACAAGAATATTATACCACTTGCTATCAAGGATTTAAGTAGTGTTTATGCTTTAAAATATAAATGAGTTGTATTTCTCATAAACTATAAAAATGAAAAAGTATTTTATAAAGATAAATAATTATGTAATCAGTGATATTATACATAAAGAGTCAGAAAAACTAATCTAACAATATGAAATTTCAGGTATATGGAATCTTTGTCATTGTAGTCAAAAATATTTATTTCAATTCTCCATTTGCCTTGTAGGGCTATTACATAGATAAAAACAAGTCAGGTGTTTTTAGGAAATAACTATCCATCACACTTTGAGCACAAAAATAAAGACAATTATTTTCACTTTTTCATAAAATACTAAAGGAAGAATAATCATTTTCATTGCCAAAAATGTCACTAATGAAGCCAAGCACATAATAGTACAAATTTAGGGGAAAATTCAATGACATAAATTTGTTACCCAGCCAAAAATTATATAGAATTGTAGTTGAACATACTTATTTTGAAAAGAGTTCCGGAATGATGAATCTTAATAATATCAATCAGCATGCATTTTCAAAATACAAATCCAACTGCAAGTAAAAATCATAACTTTTTTTAAAGACTGGAACTATTTCAATAGATACAAATTTGTTCATGAAAATTTAAACAGGATATTGTTTCAATGGAAAACTGATTTCCTAGGAAGCAATAATAAGTATTCTCATAAAATTATGAACAGCTACCATCATTCCTAGTATAACTTTCCGGAATATGAATATGTTGATTAATTTCATGAGACACAACTTGAATTAGCCTTCTTTAACATTAAGAGCTCTGCTTAAAGGCCAACAGTAGTATAGACCAACAAACTAAGCTTTGAATTTCAACTTCTATATGGACATTTCTCTTTTTTTGTGAATATTTTATTGTCTACTTTATTATGTTAGATATTAGCAAATATTTTATGATGTTGTTTGGCTTACATATTATTTTATCATTTTGATATAAAGATAAAAATAGATTTCTCTTGAAATTTTTAAAAAATATTTTCTTATAGTTAATAACATGTATTAATTTGTAATATTGATAAAATGGTACAACAGATATGCAATTAACTACTATCGTCATGAAGGTCAGGGGATAAGGTCATTTCAATGTGGATCATACTTTTGTCATGGACTTTGTTATTTATTCTAAATTCTCTTGAGGAAAAGAAAGATGTAAAATATTTAAATCCTTTGTCTCTCTACCTCTTTCTTTCTCTATTTACCTAGCTGTCACTCATGCAATCATGTCAAGCCAGTTTCTGATTCTGTTAAGCCAGTGAAGTTGTATATATGCTAATGTTATTTCTGTTAAAGACAAAACTGGAGTCAGAATGTCAGAGTTTAAATCCCTCCTTAGCTCTTTGAGAGCAATGGGCCTTGGACAATCAAATCAACCACTCAGTTTTTTGTTTGCTTTTTTTTTTTTTTTTAAATGTGTAAAATGAGAGAGATACTAAAGTGTTTATTACATTATGGATATAGGATACATGAGTTAATTCATGTCAAACCTTTACACAATGCATGCCATATGCCTACAATTCATTAAGTGACAATGACTGTAAATTAGCATGGAAGCTACTCTGAGAATATAAGTGTACCAGTCAGGATTTACAACCAGGCCAGCCTAATTCCACATCCCATTGTCTCCCCACTGTACAATACTGCCCCCTGATTTAGTATCTCATCAGTAAAAGAGTCCTCTAAAAGAGGTTTGCTGAAGGTGGTAATATTAAATTTGAGAATAAAACATAACCAGGACTCAAAATTGAATAGTTGTCTTTCTGATACTGGAATTTGTTACCAAAAGCCCATCTAGTGTTTGTCTTTGGCCGACAAGCCAGGTGGGTTTGTTGGAGAACAGAAGTGCTGATGAGACAATATGCTGACCCACTTTGTCTCCCAGAAGACAGTCCCAGCTGGTGTAGCATATACTTATTGTCAAATAAGACCATATTTTTTTTTTTGGCTTGTCATTATATCTCTCCTAGGAAATAAAAATATAAATGTGTTATCTGGAGAGGGGAGAAAGTTGGACCTGATATTTGAAAGAGCCAAATCCCATATGAAATTATCGTCACATTAAAATAGAAGCAATAGTTTATAACTATGGATATAAACCAGGTGTCTGTCATTGTTTTTTATTCTAATCTTATTACAGACACATGAAACTTGAAGTCTATCTTAAATATATAAAACAAAACAGAAATCTCTTAAATCTATTTGTATAATGTATAGTTTCAAGGAATGTCTTATAAACACAGTGGCAGAATTGAAGAACAGAGACATACAAAAAGAAGCTCTTTATCATGTTAATTCTGATAATATGCTAAAAATTCTTAGATTTCAGATATTGGAAACAATAATGGCTTGAAAGGAGAATAAATGAGGCTAGTACATACCCCACAGGGCTGTTCTGAAGGAAATACTGGTGAGACCCTGTGCTATTTAAATGCATTTTCTTGAGAACTTGACCAAAAACTGAGTAAAAATTAATAGGATTTTAGAACAAAATGAAACAACATTTTCTGTCAGTAATGAGAACCATGACATGATCAAATTTATAGTCTTTTAAGCTTATAAGCTCTCAACATACTATGATGTAAAGCGAAGGACTTAGAGCCTTGTGGATCTTTAAGAATAGGGTCTGAATCTCAGTAATCCATATGAGTTACTTTAGGTAAGGTAATTTAACTTTCTTATCAGTCTAGACATTGAGAGTAGGTAAAGGAGAGAGACAGATATATATATATATATATATATATATATATATATATAATTTCAAAGATTTGTAATTTCAGCACAAATTTGACTCTAAGACAGAGAAGAAAAGACAAAAAAGAAGAAAGGTATGCCATGAAATATCCTTGGATCCAAGGAAAGGCACTCTTATTGCCATGCCTTGTAATCTAAACTGACATATTTACTACTGCATACAGCTGAGTCTTTTGAAGAAGTACAAGTTAACTCTAGGGGGTTGAAAATATTTAATCAACAAATTTACTGATTCTACATTTGTTCATTTCATTTATATTGAGGTAGTATTAAAAAGGGGGACAAAAAAAAGGGGTACTATATCACCAACATTAAAACATGTAGAGGGACCATACAGAGAAGTGAAGTAAACAGATCTATATAGGGAATCATAAAATTAACAAAGTCTTGGAGGAAAATCATAAACAAGAAAATAGTAGTGAATTTCATTGTCGAGTGAGAGTCTCATGGGTTAAAGCACACAACTGCAAAATGTGCATTTTTAAATGAGTTATTTAACGCATTAATTTTTAGTAATATATCTTTACTGACCACTCATCATATGTAAAGCTTTGTAGATCAAATTTGGGTTGGAATACTTACCCTGGGCTTTGTCACTGCCCTCTACTCAAACCTATGAATGGTTAGATAGATTTAGGGAATATGAATAAACACATCTATGGTAAATTTCTTTATTGGGAATATAGTTATACTGGCATTTCCTTGCAGGACTGTATAAGCTTCAGAGGTGCTGTATGTAAAGGACCACCACCATACTCATCATACCACCATACCCATCATGTTATTAGTGTTTGTGATAATGATGATTATAATGATGTTGATGATTATGATAATGACAATGTGGAGGACAAGGAGGAGGATGCCATATCAATCTCTAGCACTGAGTCCTTTATATATCTGTGCAAGATGAAGTTCCCAACCTCAACAAGGTCATAATTCATTATAATGGGTTGTATACACACATGGACAAATAAATTCAAAACTCCAGAACTATAGATTTATGTGCAATCTCCTAGCAGCAATTAGAAAATTAGGTTCCAAACTCTTTCAAAATAAAGTCTAACAATTTGTTTCACAGATATTGTCATATTGGAATGACGAAAAAAGGACAGAAAGATGAATATACCTTTAAAAAAAAAGATTTTATTTATTTATTTATTTACTCATTTATTTGAAAGAAAGTGAGAGAGAGAGAGAGCACAAGAGGAGGGGAGGGTCAGAGAGAGAAGCAGACTCCCCACTGAGCAGCGAACCTGATGAGGTCTTGATCCAGGACTCTAGGACTATGACCTGAGTTGAAGGCAGTCGCTTGACTGACTGAGCCACCCAGGTGTCCCAGAAAGATAAACATGCTTTTATATATTGGTGCATTTTTTTATGACTCTTCAGGAATTCTCTTTTCATCACTTTAGTGTCTGACTCCTTCACTTATTCCCAATATAGGGAAATTTTAAGCTCTGTTATAAATCTTATCAATTTCATCTATGTTAATTTACTTATGTTACTTTCAAACTACAGTCCTTCTAATGGAGGGTAATGTTTAAGTGTCATTCTAGTAAACAGAAGAAATAACCAAAAAATTTTTTTCTTTTTTTCTTTTCTTCTTCTTTTTTTTAAATTTAAATTCAAGTTGGTCAAATATATAGTGTAACATTGGTTTCAGGAGTGGAATTTAGTGATTCATCACTTATATATAACACTCAGAGCTCATCCCAACAATCGCCCTCCTTAATGCCCATCCATCACTCAATTACCCCATTCCCCCACCCACCTCATCTCCATCAGCCCTCAGTTTGTTCTCTGTATTTAAAAGTCTCTTATTGGGGCACCTGGGTGGCTCAGTGGGTTAAAACCTCTGTCTTCGGCTCAGGTCATGATCCAGGGTCCTGGGATTGAGCCCCGCATCGGGCTCTCTGCTCAGCAGGGAGCCTGCTTCCTCCTCTCTGTCTCTGCCTGCCTCTCTGCCTACTTGTGATCTCTGTCTGTCAAATAAATAAATAAATAATCTTTAAAAAATAAATAAAAAAATAAAAGTCTCTTATTGTTTGTCTCCCTCTCTGCTTTTATCTTATTTCTCCTTTCCCTATTTCCATCTGCTTTGTTTCTTAAATTCCACATATTAGTGAAACTGTATTATATTTGCCTTTATCTGACTCAGTTATTCTGCTTCATGTAATAAACTCTTGTTCCACCCATGTTATTGCAAATGGTAAGATTCCGTTCTTTTGGATTGCTGAGTTATATATATATATGTGTATACCACCTCTTCTTTACCCATTCAGTAATAGACATTTGGGTTCTTCCATAATTTGCCTATTGTTGGTAATGCTGCTATAAACAGTGGGGTGCATGTACTCCTTCAAATTAGCATTTTTGTATCCTTAGGATAAATACTTAGTAGTGCAACTTTTGGGTTATATAGTAGTTGTATTTTTATACAAACCTTTTATTGGATATGCCATTTGCAAATATCTTCTCCTAGTCCATCAGTTGACTTTTAGTTTTGTTGATTGTTTCCTTCACTGTGAAGAAGTTTTTTGTTTTATGAAATCCCAATAGTTCATTTTTACTTTTTTTTTTTTTTTCCCCCCCTGGCCTCAGGAGGCATGTCTAGTAAGAAGTTGCTGCTGCCAAGTCAAAGTGGTTACTGTCTGTGTTATACTCTAGGATTTTGATGGATTCCTGTCTTTCATTTAGATCTTTCATCCATTTTGGATTTATTTTTGCATACAGTATAAGAAAGTGGTCCAGTTTCATTCTTCAGCATATTGTTGTCCTGTTTTCCCAACACCATTTGTTGAAGAGACTGTCTATTTTTTCTACTGGATATTCTTTCTGCTTTGTCAAAGATTAGTTGGCTGTACAATTGTGGGTCCATTTCTGGATTGTCTGTTCTCTTCCATTGACCTATGTGTCTGTTTTTAGACCAGTACCATACTGTCTGGATCACTACGGCTTTGTAATTTAACTTGAAGTGTGGAATTGTGATGCCTCCGGCTTTGCTTTTCTTTTTAAACGTTATTTTGGCAATTTGGTGTTTTTTGTGGTTCCATACAAATTCTAGGATTGTTTTTCCTAGCTCTGTGAAAAATGATAGTCTTATCACTGCATTGAATAAGGATTGCATTGAATGTGTAAATTGTGTAAATATAGACATTTACACATATAGAATGTGTAAATTGTGTGAATATAGATATTTTAACAATATTTATTCTTCCAATCCATAAGCATGGAATGTTTTCCATTTCTTTGTATCCTTTTCAATTTCCTTCAAAACTATTCTATTATTTTCAGAATACAGATCTTTTACCTATTTGGTTAGGATTATTGCTAGGTATCTTATGGTTTTTGGTGAAATTGTAAATGGGATTGATCTTTTAATTTCTTTTTCTGCTGGTTCATTATTGCTGTATAGAAATGCAACAGATTTCTGTAGGTTGATTTTATATACTGTGACTTTGCTGAATTGGTATGTCAGTTTTAGCAATTTTTGGGTGGAGTTTTTCAGGTTTTCTACAATAGAGTATCATGTTTTCTGCAAATAGTGAAAATTTGACTTCTTCTTTGCCAATTTGGATGCTTTTTATTTCTTTTTATTGTCTGATTAGTGAGGCTAGGACTAGAAGGGAAATAATTAAGATTAGAGCGGCAATAAATGATATAGAGATAAAAACAAAACAGTCAAATAGATCAACAAAACTAGGGGCTGGTCCTTTGAAAGAACTAACAAAATTGATAACTACTTAATTAGACTTACCAAAAAGAAAAGAGAAACAGAAACAGAAAATTTAAACAGACCCATGACCAGTGATGAAATTAAATCAGTAATCAAAAATCTCCCAACAAACTAAACTCCAGGATCTGATGTCTTCCCAGGGGAGTTCTACCAAACATTTAAAGAATTAATGACTATTCTTCTGAAGCTGTTCTGAAAAGTAGAAGTGGAAGGGAAACTTCCAAATTTATTCAATGAGGCCAGCATTACCTTGATCCAAAATCAGACAAAGACCCCACTAAAAAGGAGAATTACAGACTAATATCCCTGATGAACATAGATGCAAAAATTCTCAATGGGATACTTGCTAATCAAATTCAACAGTACATTAAAAGGATTATTTACCAGGACCAAGTTGGATTTATTCCTGGGCTTCAGCAATAGTTCAACATCCACAAATCAGTCAACATGATACACCACATTAATAAAAGAAAGAATAAGAACAGTATGATCCACTCAATAGACACAGGAAAAACATTTGACAAAATACAGCATCCTTTCTTGATGAATACCCTCAAGAAAGTAGGGATAGAAATACCTCAATAACATAAAGGCCATATAAGAAAGAGTCACAGCTAATATTATCCTCAATGGGGAAAAACTAAGAGCTTTCTCCCAAGGTCAGGAACAGGACAGGGAAGTCCACTCTCACCACTGTTGATCAACATAATACTGAAAGAAAACCATGACCTGAACTGAAGGCAGACACTTAACTGACTGAGCCACCCAGGTGGCCCCAAAACCACTTTTTTCTTATGCACAACTCTTGTATTACTGTACCCAAAGTTAACCCATGCTAAATCTGACAGATAATTAAACCTTACCAAAAATTTAATAAATTTTGTACTTAATTCATTTGATGTGAAATGAATAAAATAGAGAAAAACATACGTGGGATCTGAATTTTCCTCAGGCAAATGAACTGGAGTGAGGAAAACTGAAACTTTATATTATTAAGGTGAAAAAATATCTACACATTTCACTAATAGACTTGGAAAGAATGAAGTTTTGCACTGTGTACAAATGGAACACTTCTAATTTTACATGTCATTTATATAGTGTTTCTGGATCCTTTAACTAGAGTAGACTTCCAACAGAGATCATATTTCTATTCATATGTAATACAATCAGTAGAATGTAATTAATATGTATATATGATAAGGATCTTTGTCTTAATGTAAGTAAACAACACTCCTTTTGAAATATCCCATTTCACTACCTAGGGTGCTTTTTCAAGCCACAGAATCTTCTACACATTCCTGCTCGAGCCATCCAAGCTTCATTCTGTTCCCAATACCTTCATGAGAGCATTACTCCACTGAACACAGTCACCTCAATGAGTCTTCTGATGCTGTTAGTTCTATACTAGATTCAAGTAGGGAATTCTGGCTCCCCCCACAACTGCTGCTCCTACAAAAGCTTCACCAGGGTTTATAACTCTATTCCCTTTACTACAACTGAAAAAAGGCTTCTAATGAATTAAAAGAATAAAAACTCTTTGTTCAGAGATAATGGAAGAAAAAAACTCAAATAGTCTACAAGTACTAATGTGTTTGCACAAGTCTAGACTTATTCTCAGTGTAGCCGCGGTAACCATGGGGCTGCCCATTCAGCATACCTCCATTCAGCACACTGCAGGAACTAGAGCTGTTCATAGCTGTGCCCACTGGCAACAATGCTCTGAACTGGACAACTTTCATTCTCCAAGATATCTCTACTTTATTCCTTCCCTCCACCTTAATGATTGATTGCTGTGGCTGCATTCCCTTTTCCAGACTGGTTCCAGTGGATACCAGTAAAGATATCCACTGCCATCATGGAAAACTCTACACTTGGCAGCTTATACCATGAATGTGCTTGTCTTTTCAATTCAGTTCACATAGTATATGAGTTGATAAGTAACATTTTTTACAAAGGTGAGTAAAATATGTCACACTTTCAATAATTTAGTGTGTAAACATTGGGAGATAGTTTTAGCTTTAGAATTGCCTATTGTTTTATATCTTAAAACATCTAAAGAATTTGAGATTAAATTACTATCCACACATTTTTTATCAATGTAGAAGACTAGAATATAGAATATTTTTTTAAAAATTTAAAATTTTATTTATTTATCTG
>NW_027666384.1:0-20278 GCF_963455335.1 Martes martes | reverse complement strand
AAAAGAGAGAGGGAAACAAAGTATAAGAGGCTTAAGGATAGAGAACAAACTGAGGGTTGTTGGAGCAAGGTGAATAGGGTATGAGTAAATAGGTAATGGGGATTAAGAAGTGCACTTGTGGTGATCATAGGGTGATGTACGGAAGTGTTTAATTACTATACTGTACACCAGAAACTAATATAATGGTATATGTTAACTAACTGGAATTCAAATAAAAATTTAAAAAAATAAAAAGATGAGGGGTGCTTGGGTGGTTCAATCAGTTGGGTTGTCTGCCTTTGGCTCAAGTTATGATGCCAGGGACCTGGGATCAATCTTTGCATTGGGCTTCCTGCTCAGTGAGAAGTCTGTTTCTCCTTCTGCCCCTTTCCTTGCTTGTGCTCTCTCTGTCCCTTTCTTTCTCTCTCTCTCAAATAAATAAAATATTTAAATAAAATAAAATAGAAAGTTGAGTGGCAAAAAGAAAATCAAGTATTATGGAGATTTATCTTCTCTGTAGTGTCCCTGGTGTGACAGTTTTTCGCCCTTCTCTGAGATACTGGCTCCCACCCCACTGTGGACAATGTTTGACCTTCCTACCTTCTTTGATGTGGCCTTTTCTCTACATTTGGTTGTGTTTGTTCTGCTAGTCTTCAGGCCATTTTCTTAGTTATTTACACTAATGGGAGTATTATCAAGTTGTGTAAGTGGGACAAGGTGAGCTTAGAGTACCCCTACTCTGCCATCTTCCTAGCAACCAATGCATGCATTTTAAATTCTCATTGGAGGGCTAGACTTTGAGTTTCCTTAAAGACCTTGTGAATTTTAGGTATGTTCTTATCCCCCTATGCATCTTTTTGGGTATATTGTAGGTGTTCAATAAGTGTTTATAGAATTAATTGACAAACTGTTTATTTGTGCAGAAAAAAATTCCTCTCAGTCAGTTTTGCAAGGAACAAAGACAAAGCAAATTAAAAGCATCTGCATTTTTCAAATATTTATTTATTTATTTATTTATTTATTTATTTATTTATTTGAGAAAGAGAGACTGGGAGAAGGGCAGAGGGAGAGAATCTGAAACAGACTCCTGGTTGAGCATGGAACCTGAAGTGGGGCTGAATCTCTATACCCTGAGATCACAACCAGAACCAAAATCAAGTATTGGAGGCTTAACCAACTGAGCTACCCAGATGTCCCCAAAGCTAATGCATTTTAAGACTTATCACCTGGGTAGTAATTAAATAAACTTAATTCTAAAATAAATTCCTAAAGCCAAATTAATTGCTTCATGCACATATGAGAATGTTTCAACATTCCATTAGAAACTATAACTTAGTTTTAAAAATGACTTCGAGGGGCACCTGGGTGGCTCAGTGAGTTAAAGCCCCTGCCTTCGGCTCAGGTCATGATCTCAGGGTCCTGGGATCGAGCCCCACATGGGGCTCTCTACTCAGCAGGGAGCCTGCTTCCCTTCCTCTCTCTCTGCCTGGCTCTCTCCTTACTTGTGATTTCTGTCTGTCAAATAAATAAATTTTAAAAAATGACTTTGAAGTTATTTAAAGATAAAAGAAAAAAACTGTAAACCAATGCTGAAAATTTGAAAAACAGGTGTAATTGTTTTGAAAGCTCATGGCAAATTGTAAGGAGTGTAAAAACAAGATCTCAATAGTTTAATTTCAATAGAAATATGTGAGAGGGATTGAAGCAGATTAGCTTGTTCTGGTCTAGTGAAAATACCGATAAAGGTAACTCAATTGTTTCTTTTTAACGAATGTAATATTACCACACTACAAATTTCTTTGCCCAGTAATTTTTATTGTTTAAAGGCACACAAGAGTAATTAATATTATTTAAATGAGGCTAGAAGTTTGCCTCTCTCACCCCACCCCCAAATAAGTGAACAACTCTAATTTCTTAAACTGGTTTTCAAGGGTGAGGTATTTTTCAGCCTTTTAAATTTGTAAGAGCAAGGGCAGGTTGGTTTCAGATAAAGGTGTATTAGGGGACAGGCTTATACAAATTAGAGGAAAAATGATCCTAACTATCCAATTTTTACGTGTCTAATGCATTTATATGGACAGATTAGCTTTTGATTATTAGATAAACTATCCTTGAACTTTTTTCCTTCTTTCTTCCTTGTCTACTCTTGTAATTAAGTGATAGAATGTCTCTCTAATGGCATTCCTTCTAATTGAAGTAAAAATCTCAGCATGTGTTTAAGAAAAAAATCCTTGCAAACAGGGGTCATGACTTACTTATCAACGTACCAGTGAGCACAGTGCCTTGCAAGTACTAGTTTTTAAATAAATACCTGAATAGATAAATGATGCACTTTTTCCTTTAATGATACCATCACTCAGCTCAACATACAGTGTCTACCTAGGCTCAAAACATGGTAATTATTGATCCCCCCTTGTCCTTCAACCCCCAAATCAATTAGACACAAAGTTCAGTTGTTACTTCTTTTGAAACATCTCTCAAATCTATTTCTTCTTATTGTAACCACCAACCTTATCTGCCACTGTTCTCAGGGACACGGTGAAGGGTCTCTCCCTGTTCTTCTGTGTCTCCTTTGCACACACCTTGCCAAATCTGTTTACTTACACCCAATAGGTTATAGGATTTCAGGAATTCTTTCTTCTCAGAACATTGGTCACTGTTTTCCCATGTTGCTGATATGGAATTACTCCTCTATGATTGCTTATGACACTTTTAAACAATTTTTTATAGAATATTCATCTTTTGCATCCCCCTCTGCTTAAATTAAATTTGAGTATCAAGTCTGCATTTGAACCTTTCTTCTAATTTGTTTGATTATTAAAAAGATGACTCCAAGTCTATTTACTCACTTCCAAATGCTGTAATGGCCTATTTATCTGTCTATCTACCTATCACCTATTTATATCTATTCATCTCTTTATGTCGCCTACTCATTTTCCCCAAAGCAAAATTGAACGCAATTTATAATAAAAACAATTCTAAAATGTGACAGTTAAAATAAATGTTGAATTAGCAGTAAAAAGCAGTATAAATTAGGGGGAAAAATGCCTACCTTTTCAAGAGTTTTAGATGTCTGCTGAGACCCATCCATGGATTCAAGATTAAGATCTGATTTTTGTAAGAACAGAAGATAATTGTGGTAGGGACATGGAACAAGAAATTTGAAACAGTAAGTTCAGCTCTGAATGTTCTAAAAACTAGAGTGGGGAAAAGATAAATATTGTTGTCTGCTCTGTCTCATTGCCAGGCAGCACTACTATATGATCATCATACTACTCTTTAAAGCAGCTGATTTTCTATCTCTTTTCTGCCTTTTGGCTAAGATCAAGTGTAAAGCAGCTGATCTGACTACCTCTTTTTTTAAAAGATTTTATTTATTTATTTTACAGAGAGAGAGAGATGGTGAGAGAGGAAACACAAGCAGGGGGAGTGGGGAGAGGGAGAAGCAGACTCCTGCTGAGCAGGGAGCCCAATGCAAGCCTTGATCCCAGGACCCTAGGATCGCGCCTGAGCTGAAGGCAGATGCTTAATGACTGAGCCACCCAGATGCCCCTGACTACCTCTTTTTTTTTTTTTAAGATTTTATTTATTTATTTGACACAGAGAGAGAGAGATCGCAAGTAGGCAGAGAGGCAAACAGAGAGAGAGGGGGAAGCAGGCTCCCTGCTGAGCAGAGAGCCCGATGTGGGGCTCAATCCCAGGACCCCGAGATCATGACCTGAGCCAAAGGCAGAGGCTTAACCCACTGAGCCACCCAGGTGCCCCCTGACTACCTCTTTTTGATGGGATGGGAATTCAGTCTATTCCTTTCCAGTAATCCATCTTTTTGGTATTAAGTCTTTCCTTCTCAACTGCAATTTTCAATTGCTTATGGCCTGTTTATGATACTTCCCAACTCCAAATTCGTATTAACTCATACTTTGATTATTACAATATTACTAAATGGTTTCCTTGCCTTCAGACTTACTTCCTCCCCAATTTAATTGTACACTATCTTCAGAAGATTTTGAGAGATAATGTATTTGATTGGGGCCATCTCTAGTCCATCTAATTCCTTTATAAAATTATTTAAAAACTCTCTTTCAGTCTAATATTTTCTTCTGGTTAAAAGACTTGCAATTTGTGAGTTATAAAATTACACATCCTCCTCCAGGTGAATCAGCACTGTTCTTAGGATTACTGTTTGGCTTGGATTTCAATTCCCATGCACATCTGGTATATTCACTCTTCTGCACTGCACAATTATATGGAATGTTTCTTCCTTTCTTTACATTATTCCTCTATGCTAAACATTTATTGAGGCCCCATGGCCCCATGGCTTATGGAAAACATAATCATTTGCTTTTCTTCCATATAGAACGGTCCAAAATAATCTGGAAAGGAAAAGAGCCAAAAGCAAAGAAAGTCCCAGGCAGATACTTAAAATCTTGCTCTCTCTAACTATAACTGTATCAATAGTAAAAGTAACATTTTGGAAGGAATCAATGAGACTTATTGTAAAAATATCACCCACTTTTTGGCTTCAAAGCTTTGCTTTCTATGAATTTAATGATGTTTTCAGACCAAACACTGTTGAATTGCTATTAGTAAATCCTTCTAATGAGAGCAATGTCAAGGTCATAAAATGTTGAATGTTTGTCTTTGAAATCTTTAACACTCCTTCCTGAGCAGCTTTCTCCATATTTAAACATTTTATTCCTTTTCAAACCATGCACAAGATTGTCCAAACAGCACATTGCCAATATGGCATTAATAATTTAATATGGAAGTGGGTAGGGGGAAGAGATAATTGGGTGATGGGCATTAAGGAGGGCTCTTGATGTAATGAGCACTGGGTATTATATGCAAGTGATGAATCACTAAATTATACCCCTTAAACTACTAATACAGTATATATTAATGAGATTGAATTTAAATAAAGAGTAATAAAAAAGATACATGTGAAAAAGAAAAAAATCATGTTGAGGTTAACATTTTGATGAGCACTGGGTGTTATAGGCAACTAACAAATCATTGAACACCACATCGAAAACTAATGCTGTATTAGATGTTGGCTAACTGAACATAATAAAAAATAACATTTTTAATTACAAGTGTATACAGAGAGCAATACTTAATCCAAAAGAATGCCTCAAAGAAGAATTTTAGTCATCTTTATGGGAGGCATTAAGCATAATCTTTCTGGTGACCTCAAATTATTCAATTTTGGTGACCCAATAAGGTTTTCCTTGATTTCTAAGGAAGGTCTTATCTTTACCACCCCTTAACCCTTGAAACAGACAATATGGCACAGCATAGCAAGGAGATCTAAATACTTCAGCAAGGCTTGGAAACATTTATCTTATTTAACCAGCCTAAAAATTGTATTTGAGTTATATGCATGCATACATAAACAACAGTTTTTTTATAAAAAAAAAAGATGATGATAGAGAAAGACAGATACATAAATAGTTGGAAGCTTATTTCATTTTTGTCATGTATTATTTTTCTAAACACCATAGCACAGACACATAACTTTTCAGGACACTAATAGAAAAAAAAAATTACATCCATGAGATCTAATGGTGTCTGGAGGAATAGTTTCTTCTCTAAGTTTAGCAAGCCTCCTGCTAATCTTCAGTGTAGTATGAATGAACTCCCCTAAGAAGTAGATGCCTTCCAAGACTGTGAAGCATGAAGTCATGGGAAGGAGGAACAAAACATAAAGATAGCAAGGAACATTTAATGTTCTCTGTTAAAAATTAATCAACATTTAAAAGACATTATAACTTATGTTTTATTTAATTTTTAAATAGCAAAGTGACATTCTAACAGTTAAGTTGAATTTTGCACTTCAAACTTTCAGAATAGACTGAGAAAAGTATGGTAATATGTGGCAAATTAAAATCAGATACTCTGTTCCTGGTTGAAATGTACAAATCATGGAAATTCTGAATTTATCAAAGCCAAAATTTCAATTTTCTTTGCCCACAATATCCTCTAAGAGGAATGCTTTCCAAAACAACTGAATGATGTTGAGGACGAGTTCTATCTCCCATTAGAGGTAAAAGCTTTCGTTTTGTTTTGTTTTCCCTGTTTTACAGAATAACCTATGTTACTTCCTCCTGTATCTGTAGAAGTCTGCAGTTCTCTACAGGATATCTGGGTAGAAAGGGTAAGGTTCTTGGCTTTCTCTTAATACATTAAAAACTAGAACTTAAAAATCTCTGTGAATTAAAAATGACAATGCAAATGTCTGCTGTTTCCATCAAAATGTAATTCTGAATCTGCTAATATTTTACCCTTTGAGGGATGTAGTGTTAAGAAATATGAAGATTCTCAGTATGGAGATTACTCTGTGAGGTAATATAAGTTTATTTATTTATAAGTTTAAGTGGTTAAAATGTTCACCGAAACTGCTGCATGCTTTGTGTAAGGAAATGTGGCTGTCTAGAGAGAAAACTCCTTTCTCTATAAGTTAATATGCTACTGATATAAAACAGGAGTCCAGACTTAAATACTGCTCTTAACAGATATATGTTAAAATTAGGATAGCGTTTGATTAAACTCAATTCTGTTAGTAAGAGCAGTGTGTGTGTGGGGGGATTAAAATTTTAAATCCAGGATTTTGTCGACCAAATTATGTGGAATTCAAGTGACAAATACATTTACATTCTTAAATATTTTCATAAGATGGTACTTGACATGTTTCTTTTTATACATTCATTTTGTGGTGGGACATAAAAGCTTAAATAGCACAAAAAGATTTTCATCAAGCCCTAGAAGCTAGTACAGCTGTCAAATCTCAGAGAGGGGCTGATTCTCAATTTATGATAAACATTTCCTTGGATGTATTTTTAACTTGAGAACATGGGAAATACTTTAGGAAGGGACTCCAAGTATTGTGTTGTCTTTGTTAGAAAGAATTCATTTCATTTTCCTCGTTTGAAATAATAAAATAACTGTTGCCCTTTAAAAAAAATCTGTTACTATCACACATGGATTTTAATTCTCAAGTATGTGGGGTTATTCAGAATATGTAAAATTATGTACACCTTAGCAAAGTTGGTACAAGTCACTAATATATCAGTAAGATCTAGCCATATTGATACCTTCTCATGATATGAGCAAATCAGTGTATTTTGTATATACTGAATTCCCCCAGATTAAAAGGTTAGAGACACTAAAGTCCCCTTAAGTAAGATGACTCAATGAATATTTTTACTGTAAAATATCAGGATAAAGACTTTATTGTACTACTAGTTTATTTTCCAGAAACAACACATAATTAACAGCTGTAGACTACATGAACATGACTCACAGGATGGCACTATCTGCATACTGTGGTTGCTAAGTGGCACCATAATGTTGTATATTGAAAGCAACTCTGCTTAATCTCCCCGACCACAAGTATAGATGGATTTTTTCCTCCACCTAAGCAGTTCCAAAGTAGCTGAGATGGGATACCATATGAAACACAAGCAGCCTAAGGAGCTGCAGGGATTTAGGAACCTTCAAAGGAGCTGAAGTCAGTAATGGCCCTTGGACCAATCTTCCCCAGAAATTGTGTTTTGGCAGGACTATGAAGAAAGAACCTCCTCAGTAGACTTAAAAATTCTGATTGAGTTTTTTCTTCCCAGTCTTCCCTCAGCTATGAAGAAAGTTGACTGAGGAGGTGGTTGGTTATTTAACCAGCTTCTAAAGTTGGGTGAGGGAGGGAGGACATTCATCACCTCTGTATCCCTAATAGCAAATTTCAATGTAATCTGGTGCTGAGTGAGGACTAGGTATATTAGGGGGAGGGAGGGTTTGCTTGTTAAATGGCTCTGTGCTGAGGTCTTGCTTTCTGCAGCTAAAAATGCTGGTGTCCAGGAATACTAGGAAACTCTTCACTAGAGCTTGAGAGAGTTCTCCACTTGCTAAGATTATTGCTCAAGACAGGAAAATATTACATCTCTATAATTTTAAGGAGTATTGAATGATAGCATACTACTAGAATTAGACTTACTAATTGATGATAGCTTAACCATATTATTTTGAGACTTAGAGAAGTCACCCCCAACCTGATGTATCTCCTAGCCTTATCTGTGTATCTGCCCCCAATCAAAAATGCCACTATTAATAATCTATTATCAGAAATTACTTCTGCTTTAAATTCCTACTTCTTTAAATATAAATGTTAATGGGATAGGTAAAAAAGTAATTCAGGAAATGAATTTATGGGCTATATTTGTCAGCCAACTAAAAGATTTTTCTCAAGCAAAGAAGATCGGTACTCCAGAAGGTACTAAGGAATTGAAAAGACTTAAGTGGACAGAAAAAACCCACAATTATATGGTCAATTAATCTTTGACAAAAGAGCAAAGAATATGCATATGAAAAAGACAGTCTCTTCAACGAATGGTGTTGGAAAAGTTGCAGAGCCACATACAGAAGAATGAAACTGAACCACTTTTCTTATACCACACACAAAAATAAATTCAAAATTGATTAAGGACCTAAATGGATACCTGAAACCATAAAAATCCTAGAAGAAAGCACAGGCAATAATTTATCTGACATCAGCCATAGAAGCATTTTTCTAGATATGTCTCTTGAGGCAAGGGAAACAAAAGCAAAAATCAACTCTTGAAACTACATCTAAATAGAAACCTTCTGCACAGTGAAGGAAACAATCAAGAAAACTGAAAAATAACATACTAAGTGGGAGGTGATATTTGCAAATGACATATCCAGTAAAGGGGTAGTATCTAAAATATGCAAAAAACTGATAGAACTCAACACCCAAAAAACAAATAACCCAATTTTTAAAATGGCAGAAGACACAAACAGATATTCCTCCAAAGAAAATATACAGATGACAAACAGAAACATGAAAAGATGCTCAACATCACTCATTACAGGTAAATGTAAATCAAAACCACAATGAAATGTCATCTCCCTCCTGTCAGAGTGGTTAAAATAAAAAACACAAGAAATGACAAGCGTTGTTGAGGGTGTGGAGAAAAAGGAACCCTCACACACTGTTGGTGGGAATGTAAACTGGTGCAGCCACTGTGGAAGACGGTATGAAAAAAATTAAAAAATAAAAATAGAACTCAAAAAAGACTTAAACTCAAAAAATTAAAAAATTAAAAAGAACCACCATACAATCCAGTAATCACACTACTGGGTACTTACCAAAAGAACACAAAAAGTCTAATTCAAAAGGATTATGCACCCATATGTTTATTGCAGCATTGTTTACAATAGCCAAATTATTGAAGTAGCCCAAATGTCTATTGATAGATAGATAAATGGATGAAGAAGATGTGGTATATATGTATATGTGTTTACAATGGAATATTATTCAGCCATAAAAATGCAATATCACCATTCACAACAACATGGATAGAGATAGAAAGTACAAAGCTAAGCGAAATAAATCAGTCAGAGAAAGACAAATACCATATGATTTCACTAATATGTGGAATTTAAGAAACAAAACAAGAAAAGAATAAAAAAGAGAGAAAGAGACAAACCAAGAAATAGATTTTAACTACAGATGGTTACCAGATGGGGAGTAAGTGGGGCATGGCTGAAATAGGTAATGGGGATTAAAGAGTACACTTAGCATGATCAGCACTGAGTAATGTATGGAGTTGTTGAATCACTGTATTGTACACCTGAAACTAATACAATTTTGTATCTGGTTTTTTTTCTTTTCAGAGTAACAGTATTCATTGTTTTTGCACCACACCCAGTGCTCCATGCAATACGTGCCCTACTTAATACCCACCACCTGGCTCCCCCAACATCCCACCCCCTGCCCCTTCAAAACCCTCAGGTTGTTTTTCAGTGTACATAGTCTCTCATGGTTCACCTCCCCATCCAATTTCCCTCAACTCCCTTCTCCTCTCCATCTCCCCATGTCCTCCATGTTAATTGTTATGCTCCAAAAATAAGTGAAACCATATGATAATTGACTCTCTCTGCTTGATTTATTTCACTCAGCATAATCTCTTCCAATCCTGTCCATGTTGCTACAAAAGTTGGGTATTTATCCTTTCTGATGGAGGCATAATACTCCATAGTGTATATGGACCACATCTTCCTTATCCTTTCGTCTGTTGAAGGGCATCTTGGTTCTTTCCACAGTTTGGCGACCGTGGCCATTGCTGCTATGTACATTGGAGTACAGATGGCCCTTCTTTTCACTACATCTGTATCTTTGGGGTAAATATCCGGTTGTGCAATTGCAGGGTCATAGGGAAGCCTTATTTTTAATTTCTTAAGTAATCTCCACACTGTTCTCCAAATTGGCTGCACCAACTTGCATTCTCACCAACAGTGTAAGAGGGTTCCCCTTTGTCCACATCCTCTCCAACACACGTTGTTTCCTGTCTTGCTAAGTTTGGCCATTCTAACTGGTGTAAGGTGGTATCTCAATGTGGTTTTAATTTGAATCTCCCTGATGGCTAGTGATGATGAACATTTTTTCATGTGTCTGATAGCCATTCATGTGTCTTCATTGGAGAAGTGTCTGTTCATGTCTTCTGCCCCTTTTTTGACATGGTTATATGTTTTATGTCTGTTGAGTTTGAGAAGTTCTTTATAGATCCTGGATATCAGTCTTTTGTCTGTACTGTCATTTGCAAATATCTTCTCCCATTCCGAGGGTTGCCTCTTTATTTTGTTGACTGTTTCCTTTGCTGTGCAGAAGGATCTTGATGAAGTCCCAAAAGTTCATTTTCACTTTTGTTTCCTTTGCCTTTGGAGACATATCTTGAAAGAAGTTGCTGTGGCTGATATCAAAGAGGTTACTGCCTATGTTCTCCTCGAGGATTCTGATGGATTCCTGTCTCACGTTGAGGTCTTTTATCCATTTTGAGTTTATCTTTGTGTACGGTGTAAGAGAATGGTCAAGTTTCCTTCGTCTACATATGGCTGTCCAGTTTTCCCAGCACCATTTATTGAAGACACTGTCTTTTTTCCACTGGATATTTTTTCCTGTTTTGTCGAAGATTATTTGACCATAGAGTTGAGGGTCCATATCTGGGCTCTCAACTCTGTTCCACTGGTCTATGGGTCTGTTTTTATGCCAGTACCATGCTGTGTTGGTGATCACTGCTTTGTACTAGATGCTTGAAATCAGGTAATGTGATGCCGCCAGTTTTATTTTTGTTTTTCAACATTTCCTTAGCGATTCAGGGTCTCTTCTGATTCCATACAAATTTTAGGATTATTTGCTCCAGCTCTTTGAAAAATACTGGTGGAATTTTGATCGGAATGGCATTAAAAGTATAGATTGCTCTGGGCAGTATAGACATTTTAACGATGTTTATTCTTCTGATCCAAGAGCATGGAATGGTCTTCCATCTTTTTGTGTCTTCTTCAATTTCTTTTAGGAGTGTTCTGTAGTTCCTCGAGTACAGATCTTTAACCTCTTTGGTTAGGTTTATTCCGAGGTATCTTATGTTTCTTGGTGCTATAGTAAATGGAATTGATTCTCTAATTTGCCTTTCTGTATTTTCATTATTAGTGTATAAGAAAGCCACTGATTTCTGGACATTGACTTTGTATCCTGCCACATTACTGAATTGCTGTATGAGTTCTAGTAGTTTGGGGGTGGAGTCTTTGGGGTTTTCCATATAAAGAATCATGTCATCTGCGAAGAGAGAGAGTTTGACTTCTTCCTTGCCAATTTGGATACCTTTTATTTCTCTTTGTTCTCTGATTGCTGTTGCTAGGACTTCTAATACAATGTTGAACAAGAGTGGTGAGAGTGGGCATCCTTGTCGTGTTCCTGATCTCAACGGGAAAGCTGCAAGCTTTTTCCCATTGAGGATGATATTTGCTGTGGGTCTTTCATAGATAGATTTGATGAAGTTCAGGAATGTTCCCTCTATCCCTATACTTTGAGGTGTTTTAATCAGGAACGGATGCTGGATTTTGTCAAAAGCTTTTTCTGCATCAATTGAGAGGATCATGTGGTTCTTCTCTCTTCTCTTATTGATTTGTTCTATCACATTGATTGATTTGTGAATGTTGAACCATCCTTGTAACCCAGGGATGAATCCCACCTGGTTTAAAGAGATTTTTTAAAGGACTACCTAGGATTTTCTATGTAAAAGATTATGTCATCTACACATATAGCTGTACATCCTTTCTTTTCTTACCCAATTCCACTGGCTACATCTTCCAGTAAAATATTTAAACAGAGTAGTGAGATTGAATATTTTGTTGTTCCTTATCTAAGTAAAAAGCATTTAGTTTTAATCATTAAGCATAATATCGGCTGTGGGTTTTTCAGAGAAATATGAAAAACCTGGTTGAGGAAGTGCCATTTTATTCCTGACATGTTGAGTATTTTTCATCATGAGAGGGTGTTACATTTTATCAAATACTCTTTTTTTTTGACACTTATTGATGTGGTTATGCAGTTTTTGTTTTCTTCTGTTAATATAATGCATTTTTTATTGTGCATGGTTAGTCATCATACTGTACATCATTACATTGATTTTCAGATGTTAAACCAACCTTGGTCACCTTTTATGGTTCTTTTTTATATTTCTGAATTCAGTTAACCAGTATTTTAGTGAGGAATTTGGCATCTTTATTTGCAGGAATATTGGTCTGTCATTTTTTTTTCTTGTGATATCTTTGAATGGCTTTGATATTAGGGTAACACTGGGAAGTGTTCTCTCATATTATATTTTTGGAAGAGTTTGTGAATGATTGCTATTAATTCTTCTTTTTTTAAATTTTTTATTTTTTTAATTAAATTTTTTATTTATTTTCAGCGTAACAGTATTCATTGTTTTTTCACCACACCCAGTGCTCCATGCAATCTGTGCCCTCCCTAATACCCACCACCTGGTTCCCCCACCCTCCCACCCCCGCCCCTTCAAAACCCTCAGGTTGTTTTTCAGAGTCCATAGTCTCTCATGGTTCACCTCCCCTTCCAATTTCCCTCAACTCCCTTCTCCTCTCCATCTACCCTTGTCCTCTATATTATTTGTTATGCTCCACCAATAAGTGAAACCATATGATACTTGACTTTCTCTGTTTGACTTATTTCACTCAGCATAATCTCTTCCAGTCCTGTCCATGTTGCTACAAAAGTTGGGTATTCGTCCTTTCTGATGGAGGCATAATACTCCATAGTGTATATGGACCACATCTTCCTTATCCATTCATCCGTTGAAGGGCATCTTGGTTCTTTCCACAGTTTGGCGACCGTGGCCATTGCTGCTATAAACCTTGGGGTACAGATGGCCCTTCTTTTCACTACATCTGTATCTTTGGGGTAAATACCCAGCAGTGCAATTGCAGGGTCATAGGGAAGATCTATTTTTAATTTCCTGAGGAATCTCCACACTGTTCTCCAAAGTGGCTGCACCAGTTTGCATTCCCACCAACAGTGTAAGAGGGTTCCCCTTTCTCCACATCCTCTCCAACACACGTTGTTTCCTGTCTTGCTAATTTTGGCCATTCTAACTGGTGTAATGTGGTGTAATTCGCTTGTAAAGTCATTGGGGCCTGGAGTTTTTCTTGTTGGGAAGTTTTATGATTACTAATTGAATCTCTTTACTTACTGTAGGTCTATTCAGTTTTTTTCAATATTTTTTATTCTATATCTATTGTTTGTGTTATTTAATAAATGTATCCACTTCATCTATTTCATTAATTTGTTGGCAGACATTTGTTCAGAATATATCTTTGTAAACTTGTATTTCTATTAAGTCAGTAATAGTATCCTTCCTTTCAATCCTGATTTTAGTAATTGAGTTCTATTTCTTTCTTTCTCTCTCACTTTTTTTTAAGTTGTGATCTTTTCAAGGAATAAGTAGTTTTTATTTTTTTCCTATTCTTTTCTATTTTCTATGTTATTAATTTATGCTCTTTTATTAATTTCCTTCTGCCTGCTTGGGGTTTAGTTTTACTCTTATTTTTAGTTCCCTAAAGTGGGAGTTCCTCTAATTGATATGAGATCTTTCCTTTTCTTAAATATATGTGTTTATATCTATAAATTACCCTCTAAGGGCCATTTCATTTGTGTCCAAAAAGTTCTCATATGTTGTGTTTTCATTTTCATTAATTTTAAAGTATTTTTTGTTTAGATTCTTTCATGACTACCTCTGTGACCCATTTTTTATTTAAGGGTATGTATTTACATTCATGTATATAGTTATGAATTTACAAGACACGTTTTTATTATTTATTTTGAATTTTAAAATGTATAGCTTCTTCACAGAACTACAAGAAATAATCTTAAAGTCAGTGTGGAACCACAAAATAACCCAAATGGCCAAAGCAATCTTGAGAAAGAACAAAACTAAATGTATCATAATTCCAGATTTCAAGATATATTATAAATCTGTATTAATCAAATCAGAATGGTGCTGGCACAAAAATAGACACATAGCCCAATAGAATGGAATAGAGAGCCAAGAAATAAATCCAAACTTATAAAATCAATTAATCTCTAACAAAGGAAGCAAAAATATGCAGTAAGGAAAAGACAGTCTCTTCAACAAATTTTGTTGGGAAAACTGGACAGCAACATGCAAAATAATGAAACTGGATGACATTCTTACATCATTAAAAAACAAAAAAAAAACTTCAAAATGGGTTAAGGACCTAAATGTGAGACTTGAAACCATAAAAATCTTATAAAAGAACACAGTCAGTAATTTTTTGACACTGGCCACAGCAACATTTTTTCTAGATATGTCTCTACAGACAAGGGAAACAAAAGCAAAATTCAACTATTGGGACTATATCAAAATAAAAAGCTTTTGGACAGTGAAAGAAACCATCAACAAAGCAAAAAGGAAATCTATTGAATGGAAGAAAATATTTGCAAGAGATATATGTGATAAGGGTCAATATCCAAAATATAAAAAGAACTTTTACAACTCAAAACCATAAAAATCCAAATAATCCAAGTAAAAACTGGGAAGAAGACATAAACACATTTCTCTAAAGACATACCAATAACCAACAGACACATGAAAAGATGTTCAACATCACTCATCATCAGGAAAATGCAAATCATAACCACACTGAGATAAGAACTCACACATGTCAGAATGGCTAAACTCAAAAAGAAAAGAAATACCAAGTGTTGGTGATGATGTGGAGAGTGGAGAAGAAAGGAATTCTCCTGCACTGTTGGTGGGAGTTAAAATTGATATAGCCACTGTGGAAAACTGAATAGAAGTTCCTCAAAAAGTTAAAAAATAGAACTACCATAGGATCCAATAATTCCACTACTGGGTATTCCCCAAAGAAAATGAAAACACTAATCTGAAAAGATGTGTGGACCTCTGTATTCATTGCATCATTATTTACAATAACCAAGATATTGAGGCAACCTAAGTATTCATCAATAGATGAATAAATGAAGAAGTGATAAACACACACACATACATACACAGAGGGATATTATGTAATCATAAAAAAGAACAAGTTCTCAGTATTTACAACAGCAGAGATGGACCTAGAAGATATTACGTTAGGTGAAATAAGTCAGATAGAGACAGACAAATATTATATGATTTCACTCATATGTGGTATCTAAAAAACAAAACAAATGAATACACAAAGAAACAAAGAGGAGAAGAGTCCTATAAATATAGAGAACAAATAGATGATTGCCAAAGGGGAGGAAGTGGGGGAGATGGGCAAAATAGGTGATGCAGAGTGGGAGATGTAGGCTTCCAGTTATGAAATAAGTAAGTCGTGGATATAAAAGGCACAACATAGGGGATATCGTTAATGATATTGTAATAGCATTGTATGGTCACAAATGGTAGCTATACTTGTGTTGAACATAGTGTAAATATATAGAGAAATTGAATCACTATGTAATACTCCCGAAACTAATGCAACATTATGCACCAACTTTACTCAAAAAAAAAAAAGTGTATGGCTTTAATATTCTTTTTAAAGATGAAGCTCCAATAAAGTATTTTCCCTTATGTATTATAAAATTTCAACCACCATTCAGAATAGATGAATTTAAACAATTATTTTCTAGTAGGGATTCATCTTTCAGCTTTTTTTTTAAAGATTTTATTTATTTATTTGACAGACAGAGATCACAAGTAGGCAGAGAGGCAGGCAGAGAGAGAGGAGAAAGCAGGCTCTCCACGGAGCGGAGAGCCCGATGCGGGGCTCGATCCCAGAACCCTGGGATCATGACCTGAGCCGAAGGCAGAGGCTTTAACCCACTGAGCCACCCAGGCGCCCCTCAGCACTTTTTTTTAAATAGAAAGTAAAATCTAAATATAAAATCAGTGTAAAGTTATAGCTTTCCATATCTATTTTTTATATAAAAGCTGATATAGCAACAAACTTGAACCTGCTAGTAAATTTCACGTTTATAGCAGTAGGGATTCATACTGTGCTTTCCAGCTTTAATTCTTGCATTTTTTTTTCACACTGTTGTATTTATTTATTTATTTTTTTCTGGATTTATTAGTATATTATTGACATATATATAAGTTATTTAACACATCTGATGTGGTGAATGTAGATTACCACAACAAAGTTAGTTAACTTCCCCATCCCTTTAAATAATTGTGTGTATTTTGTGTGTTGCAGTGGTAATATTTAAGGTTTATTCTCTTAAGAGCTTTGAAATGTATACTGTTCATTGTAGACACATGTGGTACATAGATTCCCACAACTTATTCGTCTTATAGCTAGAAGTTTCTATCCTTTGACTGACATATTCCCATTTTGCCCAGCCCCTAAACCCTGGCAACCACCATTCTATTCTCTATCACTTTGTTTTTTTATACATTCCACCAAAAAGTGAAAACATACATTATTTCTCTTTTTCTATAGGACATTTCATTTATATTCATTATATTCATAATGCCCCAAAGGACTATCCATTTGTCACAGACAGTAGGATGATCAACATGCTATTAGATAGAGATTATAAATAGATAGATAGATAGATAGATAGATAATAGACAGATTTTGTCCATTGGTCTATGTATCAGCTTTTATGCCAGTAGAACATTATATTAGTTTCAGGTATATGATTTGATATTTGTATATATTGTGAAATGAGCACCACAATAAGTCAAGTTAATATCCATCATCATATATAGCTACAAATTTTTTTCTTTTAATGAGAACTTTTAAGATTTACTCTCTTAGTAACTTTCAAGTATGCAATGCAGTATTACTAACTATAGTCACCATGATGTACATTACATCACTATGGCTTATTTATAACTGGATGTTTATACCTTTGACTTCCTTCACACATTTTGCCCATCACCTTCCCCTGAACAACCAATACCTTCCCCATATCTATGAATTTGTGTGTGTGCTTATAGATTATACATATAAAGGAGATCATATGGTGTTTATTTTTCTTTGTCTAACTTACTTTATGATAGTTTTGTTTTTATTATTTTTTTGAGGAACTTCCATATTTCCTTCCACAGTGGCTATACCATTTTACATGCCCACCAGCTCTGCATAAAGTTTCCTTTTCCCCATATTGTCACCAACAGTTGTTATCACTTGGCTTTTCATAATGGCCATTCAAACACCTGTGAAGTAATATCTCATTGTGGTTGTCACTTGCATTTTCTGGATGACTACTGATGTTGAGCATCTTTTCATATACCTTTTGGCCATTTATACATCTTCTTTGGGAAAATTTTTACTGAATTCTTCCAGTGTTTTAGTTGGATTGTTCACTTTTTTGGTAGTGAGTTGTATGAGTTCCTTATGCATTTTAAATATTAACCCCTTATCATATGTATGCTTTGCCAATATTTTCTCACATTTTGTAAGTTGCCTTTTGATTTTGTTAATTGTTTGGCTGTGATACATATATCATAGCCTCTTCATCCATTTATCTATCAATGGACACTTGGGCCATAATTTGGCTATTGTAAATAATGCTGCCATAAACATAGGAGTTCATGTAACTTTTTGAATTAGTGTTTTTGTATTCTTTGTGCAAATACTCACTGGTGCAATTACTGGATCACAGAATAGTTTTATTTTTAAATTTTTGAAGAGCCTCCATATTGTTTTCCACAGTGGCTTGTGCAGAATATTTTCCTTTTGATATAGTCCCACTTGTTCCTTTTTTCTTTTGTTTCTTATGAATATAGTGTCATATCCATAAAATCATTGCCAGTACTAATGTCAAGGAATTTTATTTCCTGTGTTTCTTCTAGTTTTGTGGTTTCAGGTCTTACATTTAACTGTTTATTCTTTTTCAAGTCACTTTTTTGTGACTGATATAAAATGAAGTTGAGTTTCCCTCTTTTGCTTCTGAATATCCAATTTTTCTTTCACCATTTATTGAAAAGACCATTTTTTCTTAAATATGTTTTCTTGGCCCTCTTCTCAAATATTAGTTGACTGTAAATACATTGGTTTTTTTTGGCTCTTGATTTTACCCATTTGTGTATATGTCAATTTTTATGCTACTGTCTTGATTAATATTGTTTAAAATCAGTAAGTGTGATTCCTCCTGCTTTGTTCTTCCTTCTAGGGATTATTTTGGCTTTGAGAGATTTTTGTAGTTCCATATGAAATTTTGGATCATTTTTTCTATTTTTGTAAATATTGACATTGAAATTTTGATAGACATTGTAATGAATATATAAATGGTTTTTAATAATTATGTTTATTTTGATACCTTTAGTAATATTGATTCTCATGACCCATGGACATGGGATATTTTTCCATTTGTTTGTGTCCTTTTCAATTTCTTTCATCAAAGTCTTGTAGTTTCAGTATATAGATTTTTAACCTCTAAAATTAAATTTATTCCTAAATTTTTAACATATTAATGCTACAGTAAATGAGATGGGTTACTTTATTTCTATTTCTGATTTGTTCTTAATGTCTAGAAATGAAAGTAATTTTGTATGTTTATTTGCACCCTGCAACTTTACTGAATTTTTTAATTATTTCTAAGAGTTTTATGGAAACTTTAGGATTTTCTATACATAAGATCATGTCATCTACAATACAGACAATTTTGCATTTCCTTTCCAGTTGGATGCCATTTATTTACTTATTTACTTATTTACTTATCTGATTACTCTGGCTAAGACTTCCAGTACTAAGATGATTAGGAGTAATGAGAATGGTCACCCTTGTCTTGTGACTAATCTTAGAAGAAAAGCTTCTTTTGCCACTTAGTATAAAGTTAGCTGTGGGCTTGTTATATATGGTAAGGTACATTCCTTATGTTGAAGAATTTGAGGTACATTCTCACCATACGAATTTATTGACATAGTGAACAGATGTTAAATTTTATCAGATAATATTTATATAATTTGAGATGATCATTTTTAAAATTTTACTAATGTGATATATCACATCTATTGCTTTGTGTATGTTGAATCATATCCACATTCCAGAGATAAATTCCACTTCATTATGGTCTATGATCCTTTTAATGTGTTGTTGAAGTCATTTTGCTAGTATATGGTTGAGAATTTTTGGATCTATATTCATCAGATATATACTTTTCGTTTAGTATCCTCATCTGGCTTTGATACTAGATAATGCTGGACTTATAAAATGAGTTTGGAAGTATTCCTTCTTTTTCAATTTTTTAGAAGAGTTTTAGAAGGATTGTCATTAATTCCTCTTTACATACTTTGTAGGATTCACCAGTGAAACCATCTGGTCCTGGGCTTTTCTGTTTTGGCAGATTATTGATTAAAGGATTCTATCTTCTTACTTGCTACTGTTCTGTTTAGATTTTCTATTTCCTCATGAATCTGTCTTGGTAGTTTTATGTATCTAGGAATTTATTCACTTCTTCTAGGTTGTCCAGTTTGTTGGTGTATAATCACTTGTTGTAGTCTTTTATGAATATTTGTATTTCAGTGGTGTCAATTGTAATGTCTTCTCTTTTTTTCTGATTACATTTAGTCTCTCTTTCTCCTTATCTATTCTAACTAAAGTGTTATGAATTTTATTTCTTTACAAAATACCCTCTCTTTAGTTTTGCCTATTTGTACTTTTTTTTTTTTTACCTCTATTTCATTATTTTACCCTCATCTTTGTTACTTCCTTTTGCTAACTTTGGATTTAGTTTCTTCTTCATTTTTGAGTTTCTTGAGGTGTTATGTGAGGTTATTCATGATTTCTTTTCTCAATGTAGGAGTTTATTGCTATAAACTTTCTTCCTAGAAATGCAATTGTTGTACTCCATATGTTGTGATATGTTGTTTCCATTTTTAGTTGTTTCAGTGATTTTTTTTACTTTCATTTTTATTCATTTTTTAAATTGGTTGCTTAAGACCTCATTAATTACTAACACATTTACTGAATCTTT